>NC_138587.1:24484998-24780760 GCF_964289735.1 Phaethon aethereus
GACAACTTCCAAGAAAGCAAGACAGATGTGACTGCAAGAAGCCTCTTGAGAGAAGCATCAACTACTTTAACTTCTACCTCGAGGGATTAAATTGTCATCCTACATATGAAATTAAAACATGGAGGATTAAACCCACAGTTTTTTGGCTTTATTAAAAACTGGGAAACATATTAGCAGAGAAGCACTTAAAATGACATGTAAAGGAGCATTGACTGCATTCGGCTATAAGGGGTATTAGCCGCCTACTATTTCAAACTGAATCTTTATATTAGAAGTTAATATTAAAACTGAATTTTAACATCTTCCTCCCACCTCCTCCTTACCTCAGCCCCTGGTGAAAAACAGCTCATCTGCAGACAAAGTGACAATTTTGTATTACCAAAGGAAGAAGATTATGGCAGTAATAAAGCTACAGCATCTCCTTTCACGAGGTGACCTTCCACTCTGCATTATGTGGCAAATGCAAGTGAGCCCCACGATGTACCAGAGCTGTGCTCCTCAGCACCAAGGCTGATTTAGAGCCAGTCTCTACACGACTTGGATTTTTAAGTGGAAGAACACAGAAGGTTGTTACTACGGACTGACAGCACAACACAGGCATGCCTTCAGAAACCAGATCGTAACTATTATCTCACCCAGTTTGAGCTGGTCTCCTCTGAAGGAACTCACGCTGGATAGAGTTTTGCACATCCATAAAACCAAATACACTTGTTTTTTAAAAAGTTGTTGAAGTGGCAATATTAAAAATCTGAACCCCACATAAGCATGCTCCAGGCTGGCAAGTTTGCCATGGGCTCTAGTCCAAGTGCAGCTGCACCAGAACGGGCACAGACCTGACTGCAGGACAAAGCCCTCCGCTAGGTCAGCACCTTTTAAGCATTTTTAGGAAGTATACTAAGTCCATACTAAGCTGTAAACTGTGCAGATCCCAACTCCAGTAATGTGTTCTTTAAGAACCCCTGAAGAACAAAATAAAGCATAATTCCTAGAGAAGGCAGAAGAACATCCCAGATTTCACCAATTTAGAATTATAGATAAGCAAGTTCAAGGGCATATGTAGGGAAACCTTATCTAATTGCTAATTTGTAATTACTTCCTCAATACCTTGCAGTGAAATCTGAGTTGTATATTTGAAAGGGATAAATGCTGTGGCCTTTATTTGTATAGACCATTGTGATTTTCACTAAGAACAGAGAATAGTTTATAACCCGCTATAGTTTTCCAGAATGTTTATAATCAGCCATGTGTAATCAATGTCCATTAGTAAGAGCTCATAACAAAAAAGTAATCAGACCACAAATCTGTTGTAGTTTGAAACATATGGGAAGAGTTATGTCCTGCACTGAGAAGGAACAATCAGCCCCACATTGCTGGACACTACAGCTCTTCTAAATTTCCACCAATAAAAACTCCCAAGGAGAAATCATAAACTTTTACGGCAAATTCCCTCCCCCTAGTATTCAAAAGAAAACTCCTTTTTTATATTTAAAAGTTGAAATTAACAATCCTATGCCACTACCTTAGAAGTAATTTTAAAGCTATTGCACAGGGAGGACATTTTTCCCAGTTCTTCACTGAAGGGGGTAGCAAGGGGTAGAGGATCTAATCTTTATCGCTCCTTCCCTCTCTATCCTGTACCACTGAAGCTGTGCACGTTTTGTTTTTTAGAGGCTATGAGCACTGACACTTCCTGTTAATTGCCAAATGAAACCAAGACTTGCCTATCTAAAAGACTATGGATGCAAATAACTGCTGCTGCAGCGGTCTCCCATATAAGGTATTTTAAAGTAACTCACTTTCCATTTTGATTAAAAACAGACAGGCAGACCGGCTACATAACGAGAGCTGGTATTGTCTTTACTCTGAATATTTCTATGGCACCACTATTATATCACACAAACACCTCCTGTGTTTCACTCTTTTTAACAACAGGCATTCAAACAAAGCACCAAGGCACACAGGAACTGGTGTGGGCACAGCGACTTCGAAAAATATCTGGGAGGAGAGTGCAAACTCATTGTTGCAACCCAGGTCCAGGATCTATCTACAAGGGGCACCTTCACCAAAAGTGCGCCTCCATATATCCAGCATTAGTTGTAGTAGACATTTTAACTACCAGGAACATTTAGAGTCCAGAGCAGGCACATCAGTGCTATAAACATGACTATGTGCAAGACATAACTCACGCCTTTTTGTAGCATGTCTGTAAGACAGTCAAATGCCTTTGTCCTGGCTGGACGTCTCACTGCTTTCACATGGGTGCTGGCAGCCCAGACATTTTTCTCTCCAGACATCATTCATCACCTCTAGATCTAGCACCAGGAATAGGAGGCAAATGCTATTACTCCCATCTGGGAATCCCATTCTGGAAATTTTCAAAGTCACATTTTCTGCATCTGGCTCCTCTGAGCATTTATCCTATGGGATATTTTTAGAGAAGTTGAATACTTCTACTGTGTAGAGTCCAGTATGAAGGCCCTATAGCTACAGTTCTCAGCCCTCTAAGGACTGCACTGTTCTCTGCATGAATTTAAACTCCTTTATATCCTGCAGGCCTTTGATGTCCATGAACACAAGAATATTTTCCCAAACACTCTGGACACTTGGAAAACTGCCAGAGCTTGTATGATTCTGAAATGACGTATGTTATTAATTTGAAACACCTTTTCACTATTAATGAAGTTTCTTGTGTGTAATCATGATTTTGTTTCTTTATCACAAGCATTATCTTGTAATTTTAATCTCACGTTACAGGCTGTCAGTCTTTCCAGTATGTTCTAACACTTGCTACTTGTCCGCTTCCTGACTTGTTGGAGTTTGTCTCTCCCTTTATTTACAATTGATGAAACACTGGAACATAGGGATAGCCATAATTTATATCTAAGCATATTTGTTCTAAGCTTTTCAAAGCCTTCTGCTTTTGCTGGATTTCTTATCTACTGTTCTATCTTTATTTTAGAGGGATGAGAAATGTCTGTTCTGTTACTACCCTTGCTTGTTCTCAGGCTCTGGAAAAGAAACAGAAAATACATGAGCAGCGAAGTTGAGAAACCTATGTCTTTAATCAGAGGAGTGAAGATATATCCTAAGTATCTTCTTAGAGCCAGTTTAAGTCTGTCAGTGTTTATCACAACAAATGCAACTTCGTATAATTGTTTGGTTTTGTTGCCTGATCCTGAGCAAATAAGGCAGCGAGGAGCCAGCTTGGCTGTTTTTAGCCTGCTTCCACCACTCCATCCACTGCAAGAGTTTGGCTGTAACCTGTCACACAGGAGATACTTCTAGAGAGAAAAGATTATGGTGTCCTTCCGTGAGTGCACATAGTACTTAAAGTGTACAAGTTAAAGTGACAAAAAACTTGCAGGCTACATCAAAAGACAGAAAACCAGCAGAAAAAATAACACAGGGAAGAGAAAGATGACAAACCATATTGTACTTTCATTGTGTATGGTTTCTGACATTTTCTATATTTAGCAGACTTTTTAGAATGTTAGAATGATCCTTACTCAAATACTAGCAAATCAAATTCAAGGAAAAGATTAGCATAACAAAATAAAATCACCTTTGCTTTTTCAAATGCAAGATTGTGTTTAAACTCCCTTCCTGTCCAACCCATGCCAAGCTTGGCATTCTTTTCAGTGCATTCTTTTCTTGGCCGTGAAGTGACGGCCATACTGGCTTCCTGCTCTTCACCTAACCATCCTTTAAGGGCTTTAACCTGAATTGCTAGTTGATGAATCTTGCAGTGATAATGGAATCTGGAGATTCAGAGGTGTTCTGCAAACAACTAGTAGAAACCTACAGTCTTCTTACTCCTTCTTCCTTACTGAAAAGTTAAGCTAAACAAGCCTCAAGCTTAAATTCCAAGCTGGATTTTTCTCATCTGTTTTGATACAGGATTTCCGTGCCCCCCTCCGCACCCCCATCAATTCTAAGAAACCTGAGCTCTAATGGGCTTGCAAGAATGACAAATTGCTTACAGGCAATCTAGAAACATAACTTGACCTACAAGATGAGGAAACCGTGCTTCACTCCCACTCCAATTCATTAGAAATCAGGACATATTCACTTCAAGTTCTCTCAAAGTAGCTGGGAGAAGCTCTTTGTCTAGCCAAGAAAGGAATCAGTCTTTCTTCTGACAACATGTTCACAGAATCACAGAATCATTAAGGTTGGAAAAGACCTTTAAGATCATCAAGTCCAATCATGAACCCAACACCACCATGCCCACTAAACCATGTCCCAAAGTGCCACATCTACATGTTTTTTGAACATTTCCAGTGATGGTGACTCCACCAGCTCCCTGGGCAGCCTGTGCCAACGCTTGACCACTCTCTCAGTAAAGAAATTTTTCTTAATATCTAGTCCAAACCTCCCCTGGCGCAAGTTGAGGCCATTTCCTCTCATTTTAGAGGAAGATTAATTCATTTATCTCTAATTTGCTACTAACCACCTCCCTCTTCATACTTAAGCAGGGATTTATATTGTTCTGTATATAAAAAAATCTTTCCATTTTCTTAACCTAATCAATGAGAGTTAAAAAAAAGCCCACCATAAAATATTTTTTGAGGTTTAAATATTTTTGCCAGGGAAAACCAGCAGCAGCTCCTGGCCCTGTGCTCCCTATGCACCACACTGAAGACCTGAATACCACCAGTGGTATCTATTCTAGTCTGGGAACTCCCATTCTCACTCACTGCTTTTTCCTTACTTGGTGCTGTTAACATAGGGCGTTGGTCCCATTAAACTCAACAAATACTCAACAACCACTTTGAAAGGGGCCCCTTGCTTCATATATACTTGATCAGAGACCCAAGTGAAATGGTTAACTGCAAATATGTGTTCTTTATACTTTTTTGTTACAGAGATGCAGTTAAAACGCAGAGACAGTTCAAACTCTGAGAGTAAACACTGCATTTTAAAGACCTATTCTGCCTTTTGGAAATTTCCATTGACTTTAATCGAAAACAAACTAGTTACTAGTTTACACTGTCTAAGGTAAAAATTCTAACATGAGTGCTTTGTGTGAATTTGTATTTTCTTTTGCCAATTGGCAATGATTTATTCTTTAAAATACAGGATATACCCACCCCAGATATTATTGTAGTTCAATGTTGCAAGTGTACTGTAAAAGTTCTTTACAATGTTCAATCTCATCATGTGAATGCAAACTATTCTGTTTTACATTCCTAAGTAAATACATTCATAACCCCCTTAAAACAATAACCACAGTAGTGCATTTTGTATGATGAATTTTGAGAAAGATTATTTTAGGAAATATGCTTTCAAACAGCTGCACCAGAAAGCAGGTAAAGTACAGGAGCCAGATGGTATCCATAAAGAGAAGGTACCACCACTTCACATCTTGTAATAAAGCTGAAGGCTGCACCCTAATGTGTTCATCGTCATCAGGCCTTGTTTATTTACATTTCACAGCACCCAAGCTGCCTCTCACCAAGTGCAAACCTACTTGACAAAGTAAAACAAAAAGATGTTCGGCTTCTCTTCAGATTTTAAATGGAGGAGTGTTTGCATCTTTTTTTTCTGGTGAAAACAGAATTTACTAATGAAACATCATAATGTTTGATTGTAATACAGTGATACATAAATACCTATTACAGTCTAATTAAGCAGAAAAATTCAATTTTCAGCTCTACAGGGCAGATTTTAATCTAGCTTCCAGTGCTTTCAGTCTGTTTGTACATACAACAGGGATATGTGAGTTGGTTAAGAAAATCTGGACTTTTAACAGAACACCTATTGCATGTATGTCTATAGTACATCATGCATACCTTGATTTATTCCTTTGTACAACAGCTTAACTGTAGGCATACAGTTCTGTCTAGAGGGCCGCAGCAGTCCCTCAGCACTGGAAGCTGTTAATCTGTGTTTTGCAAGCCTTCCTTTGTCTCCAGGCTGAGGTCTTACTGTATTTTCATTACTTATTAAAAATAGCTGGTATTATTGTCAAATTAGTGGGATTAACCTACTTTAAAAAGGAAATTAGGTCAGTTACTATATTCACACCCAGCCTTCAACTCTCACGTATTGTTACATGAGACAAATCTTGCATCCTACAAAACGGGCAGTTTCCTGTGGAAAATACAGATCTGTGCGCAGCAGTCTGCTTCATCCCACACTCAAACACAACAGTGACACAAACACAGTGAGGTAAAGGCCCCATCACTTGTTATTAACTCTCTGTGGATACAAACCTCTTGGCCAGAGAAGAAACACAACTTACTGCATGCTGTTAAGAGGTTCTCCGATAGCAGGTTGTTTGCAACATTGAAGACAAATTGGGCTATTACATACTTCTGATATTTGAAACACACCTAAAAATCAGACTCCAAACAGTTTTTGAGGTTATCTTCATCAAAGCACCTAGGAACACCCCTTCCAAATTACCTTACCTGAAAAAGAGATTTAGATGAAACAACCACTGAGAGAGGAATCCATTTGGCCAACCACCAAGCTACTAATCGTCTCTGACCAGAGATCAGGGAGGGAAGGGGTGACAGTACCCGACCTGCAGTAACAGGTCTTGATAGCTATTGTGGCATCTGAAACATCAGTAGAAAGAAGCAATTCTTCATGCTCTGTGCAGCTGCCATTGTCTCAGGCTATATGCAAAATACAAGGCCCAGATGCTTATCTGCCATACAATGATGAGGAATGCAAGTGCTCACAAGACAAAAGGCTCAGCAGACCACATCTCCACTCATTCCATCCTTAGCTTTTTGAGTCCTCTTTTGCTCTTGGCCCCTTATTTTTTTCCACATTTAGGCAGGGGAGTGTGTTGTTCACCCCCAAGCAGAGCTCATTCCTGCTTCTAATCAACCCCAACTCCCCGTGAGAGGTCTATGACAGAGCTCTTAAGTCTGCTGCTTTCAGAAAAACTTTTATTCTGCCTCCAATTTCCCCATGCCAAGGAATCCTCATTGTGCTTCCCAGTAAAAGGACAAGATTGACCTCTAGATAATACACCAAGAGAAAGGCAGAGAGAAAAATTACACCTCTGTGGCATTTCTCTGACAATTCTTTCTCTCCCAAACCAGGTCACAGTCACTCTCTCACTTTCACACTGATGCAGGAAATTCAACACGTATGGAAAAAATACTGAAGTTACATGTAATTTAGACAGCTAGCTAACTGCACCTAGGAAAAATAACTGAAAGTTAACCATATGCTTTTTCTCTTTCCTCTCAGCTTCAAGGTGATCTACAACAAAGAGATTGCAATTTAGATTGCGATTTTTTCATATTAATTACACTGCAGAAAAGGAGAGAGAAGAAAGAAAGTAGGATGAATCCAGACTGTACAGGCATTCCTTTCACTAGCATAGTGAGCTGCCACAGTTCAATCTTTAGCATTCCTTGGTATCCACTTCTCCTTTCCATGCCTACCCTCATGCATAGATACTGCTGAGAAAGGCTAAATCGCCAGGAAGCCTAAGATTACTCAAGGATCATGAGAGCTGCTGCAGAACCGCCCCCACAAAAGACCATACAGAAAAGCCTCAGGAATCCTCTAAGCACCCTCATGATTCCTTACTATAGTACTTTCTAGCAGATGACAGGAAGAAAACCTCTTCTGTGTTTTTTTTTCTTTCTTTTAAAAAAAGTGTCCAGAAAAGGCAAAGAATGAAGCAGCATTTAGCACATACAGACCCTCCCATCCCCTTGGGTTAGCTTAAAAGCGGGTGTCTAGGCTACATTAAACAGCATTCATTAGTCTCTCTTCTCCATCTTCTTTAAGCAATGCATGGAATACGCAGGCAAATGAACATTGCCGGGGCGTCCCTATGAATCCCACCAAGCTGGGACTGACAATGTTCAGCTAAAACTTTTTCTTTTCCTGTTTTCAAGGATCATCTCCACACAAGAGCCAACTGAACATCCCTTAGCTGTGAAGCAGATCTGGATTTTGTAACATGATGTTGTTGCCTCAACATTCCCCAAAAGAAATGCACAGGCTCAAAGAAAAAATCGGTGACAGTAGTGGTATGCAACATGCAGATCAAAATACCATTTATCACTTCTACAGCACGTGATGGGTCAGCAGGTGTTTTTTCTGTGTTAACACCACAAAGCACAACAAAGAAGCAGAAGTGTGTTCCAAAGACATATATAACCCAAATCAGCTAACACAGGTAAATGAAATGACAGAGATGCCAGCTGCAGGATGGACAACCCAAGAATAAGATCTCTGCAACATCTTTACTTTTTTCTGAATCATTACAGGTCAAGCAGAATCACATCTTCATTGTGTAATAAACACTCATTTTGCATTGTTAAATGTCACTCCTCAGAGTTAACAGCTTCAAGAACCAGGGATAATCTTGCACCTGAATTAAATAGACACCGCCACAACAACTTCTTGTTTTGTAGCAACATAATATACCTCCGGCATTTTCCTCATCAATCAGAACATATTGCAGACGAACACTGTAAGCAACGAACTTGGAAAAGTTGGCACCCCTCCCCGCCACTCTCTGCATGGTTAGGTGGGCAGGATGTTCAGCCCCTCCCCTACACAAGCAAGGAATGACATTTTGCAGAGTTAGTATGTTCTTTACCTTGTAGCAAACATTGCTCTCAGGGAAGAGAAGGTAGCAGCATCTTCTTTCAAAGCCTTCAGTTCATTTCGCAGCTTCATCATTGTCTCCGTAACCATAGCTTTTTCATTTTCATACTTGCTTTTTAAGTTGGCAAGGGCTACCTCTGCCGTCTATTGTTTACCAAGAACAGAGAAACGTACTAGTTAATGAAACTCTTCACAAAGTGGCTGGCTAAGAGATTTCTAATCACTGTTCACATAATGACACATTTACTTTGTACTGTAATGTTAAACTTCTGGTCAACTTTTCTTGTACAAATTAAGCAAAATTTCATTTTTGAACACTGGAAACATATTGGACATATGGATCTCCTACTCCCATTAACCACGCAGCAGCGCCTAGGAAGCTACAGAATATACATTTAGCTACAGCTATCTCCAACTACTAAAAGAAATTAAACTTTACATATTTCAACACAAAGAACAAAAAAGTCTATTTAGTATCTCTATACTTAAGAGCATCTACTGCACTGCTAATGTGTATCAAATGGCACAGCCCAATCCCCAAGGCCTAATTTTACAGTTCACCCCTGTTACTTAGACCATGTTCTTATACCACACCCTCATCTTGGAAGGCTTTTTTTCATTTTGCAATTTAGGAGAGAAGAGTACATAAGTTTAAGAACTCTACAATTCTTGCAAGTAGGAAATAAGATTTACCTCTACATTTTAGGTGTCTTACATTAAATACAATGTGATATAATTTAGACAGGCAGTAGATTGAAGCTACCTTAAGCTTCATCTCATGAGTATGTGACCAGCAAAAGTCAGTTAAAGACCCAGCGCTCAGCTTTACAGTAGGACAGCTGTGTGCCTCTAACGAAACAACCTGCTTCAGCCTTGTACCACAAGTAACAGCAAGAAAAGCCCCACTGAGTTGAGGGTATGGCAGTATGACCTCAAAGATAAATTGTCTTGTGTTTATGACCTAATTCCCTGACACTATAACCTTCATATCTGTAAGACCTGGTTACCTGTTTGTTGGCCTTCAGCACAGTTCTCAGCGTTGCTATCTGTTCTCTCTTGGTGCTCAGCAGGGACTTCAACTTCAGAATTTCTTCCATGAGAGCTTCCTTGTCTTTGTCCACCACTGGCCCAAGTTCTTGAGTGGCAACACGCTGCCTGGACAACTCTGTTGTTCTGTCCACAGCAGCTTGCAGGTGTTTGATCTGATCCCGGATTATAGCGATCAAGTTGTAAATGTTCATTGGTTCCTTCCGAGGATCTGACACAGGAGATGGCAGAGATGACACTGGAGATGGGCTGCTGTCACCGCTTCCATTCTCTCCCTTTCCCAGCTCTATAGTTAACAGCCCTTTAGAAAGAAGAATGGGAGACCTTCTTCCCTTGGTCTCTGGACTACTGCGTCCACCTTTACCTTCCTTATAGTAATCCAGCATCACTCTGTTTGGAGTTTCATTGTTGCACATGCAGACATGGTGGTATAAATTGGCCAGTTCTTCACTGAAGGTGACCAGTTCATCTTGGGCCACACTGAGGCTGCCCTGTGTTTCTCCAGCAACATCACTGACTTTCTTCAGCTCCTTCTCCAGTCTGGCCACCTGTTCTCTATCATGCCTACTGGATTTTTCTAATGAGGTGATCTTTTCAGTGAGAGCTTGGCTCTCAGTCTCATATCTGCTCTTCTCTTCCTCATACTTAGACTCACATTCTTTGTATTTGGCCTTAAGATTTTTAAGCTCTTCTTTTAGGTCAGTAATCTCTGCCATAGCCACTTTGTATTTGCACTCTAGGATCTCTGGCCCATTGATGTCAACTTCATAATAGTCTCCATCTTCATGGCTGTCTCGGTCCTTCTCATTGTCAAGAGCAGACTGACGTTCCTTGCTGACCTGGAGCTTCTTCATTGCATTCAGATTTTCTGTGAGTCTGCCAACTTTCTCATGCTGCTCTGAGAGGGCTCCCCGCGTATTTTCCAGCTGCTTCTGAGATTCCTGTAGTGTCGTTAACAAGTTCACCTTTTCTCTTTCCATCTGAAATACATGAACACAGACATCTATGTAAAGGAAACTGTATCACTTAAATGGTTTTATTATAAGAGATGGCAATTTAGCTAAGGTCCATATGGTTACAGAAATCTGATCACTTGCACGTTATGGAAAAGGCTATTTAACTTATTCTAAAACTACCTCAAGCAGTGTTCCTTGCCAATTCCTTCTCATTTCCACTCCAAAATGCACGTTTTCACACACTACTTCCATAGCTGATAGTCTCATTATAAAAACATCCTTTCAGCTGAAGATAAGCTAGTGTACTGTTATCTTGTAAATTATCAAGTAAATACTAGAAAACATGCAGCTAGTCTATGGTGGAAGCTTGGAACTTCATGAAAGACTCAGAAATACTGAAACTTCTGAAGTTTCTCCTCTGAAAGTTCTCATTTTGAAAAAATCCAGCCACTTTTTCCACAAAGGCTTTTTCTTACAGAACACGTGGAAAAAATGCTTGACAATTTAAAACATTTCTAGGCAACATAAATACATACCTTGTTTCAAACTCTCCAACCTCCCAATAACACAAATGTAACACAGAAATGCTTGGTACTGATTAAAACTTCATGTTCTTCAAACCAATTACAGAAAATAGCTATGGTGTACAAAACTCATTTTCATTAAGATGAATGGAGTAACTATCAATTTTTGAACAAAATACCATCTTTCTTGTCAGTGACATAATGAAGTAGACACATCATGTACTGCACAGAAGATGCATTACAACTTTCCTCCAAACATAGGACATGACTGCTAGTTTCTTTGCATCAGAAACTTTATCGTTCATAAATATATAAATAATATAATATACAGTTCATACTGTATGGTGGCCATGTGAGATATTGAAAAGACGGAAATTACAACCTAAATAAACTCTAGCAGCTATTTGGAAGTACACAGTTGTTTAGGAAACCCATTTACCTGTACAAGCTGTTGTTTCAGCTTCTGGATTTCGGAAATGTTTAATTCACTTAGAAGATCTGAAACCAGACTTGGGGCTGGCAGGAAGCTTTCATTTTTCTTGGGTGTTGATGTACTATTCTTGCCATTGCTGAGTTTGCTGAGGCAGTTTTGTTCAAATCCATTCATGATTTCATCATTATTGGGCTCTGTGGCTTCATCACTGAACTTCAGTCCATCCAAAGAGATGTTCAGGTGGCTGTTGTACATGGAGTCATTGATGTTCATGTAGTGAGAAAGCTCCTTTCGAAGATTGTTCTTCTGCTCTCGCTCTGTCTTCAGTGTCTCTAATGCCTCCTCAAGCTGCCGTTCAGAGATCTCCTTTAGCCGTATGGCATCTTCTAGCTGGCTGTTGAGAAATTCTGTTTCCTCTTCAAGCCTTTTGATTTCATGTTTCAGGCCTTCAAACTCCACCTGGAGATATACAAATGGAAGGGAAAAAACCTCCTAACGAAAATGCCTGCCTGCAAGGCACCAAGTAATTTTATTTTTGAATGTTTGATTTTACTAAATAAAGTGAGAACAGAACAATTTTTTCAGGTCTAGAGTCTAGGTTTGGCACTATGACTGTAAACATTGCTTAGATAATTTACCTTCACAGAGACCATGGAATAAAATTTCTGAGCGAACTGTCGAATGAGCTGACCTATTTCAGCTTAATTAAGACAGGTGGGAGATGAGGTGTGTGATACAGAGGCATCACAAACCAGGCTTTCCTAGCTCATGACGCAAACTCTTTCTCTATCTATCTGGTTAAAAAATTCCATGGCCAACCTTCCCACAAATTCGAGCTCAACATTTCCAAACCCCAGCATCGCAAAACTATGCTTCTGACACTCTGCTGCACTGCTGTTAGAATATGCCACTTGGCTTAAAACTGTTGGGATGCACTTAGCAATCAAGCTCTGCTTTTATACGTTAAAAATAAAATGTTTTATCATTTCTGTCATCATCATTTCAGCACATCTTGAGACTGCCACAATTCAAACTTTACACTTCAGACTCACAGAGCTAAGTCTTTACCTGTAAAATTGCATTTATTTTTAAACCTCTCTTGCACTGAAATTATGAACACCAACCATTAGCGTATTTTGAATCCCGGGGGGGGGGATGGGGGGACGGACACAGATGACAAACAAACTAAAGAATACCTTTTCCTTATCTTGAAAGAAAGGAAAACATACCACATGATATATGACCCTATTTATTTTTGCCAACCGCTAAAGGAATTTTAGATGCCAACATATACCAGTCTGGTAGTGCTGAACAACGCCTGTTTTTAAAAACCAGGAACCAATCACGTCAATTCATATTTGCAAGTTAAGCCTGGGAAAACTTGACGGCTTCTTCTAGTTATGTCAGTGGGATAATTAAAGCTTAATAAGATTCATCAAGTGGGATTAGGACAAGGCAGAAAACAAAATAATCCATTGCCATGAAAAGAGTTAGCTCTTGGTTCTATACATGTCCACTGAGCTCAAACATTTAAGATTGCAGTCTATTTTCAAAGGTTCCAGAATACAAACACAGTAGTCAGTAATTACTAGCAACTGACAAGATAGCATCTGAGGTTAAACTTGTCTCAGCCCAGAATGACAGCATTCTTGAATATTGTTATTTTAGAATGTGAACATGGAGCTGGGAACTTGCACTTGGTCCTCTGAATACAATGAATGAGACAAAAAATAAGGTAAAAAACAAAAGTAACCAGCTACATAGGTTGGATTTTACCAGACCACTATCTCTTCCAGTCTGCATTTAGAGTGTAATAGTCCCTTCATCCCTACTGCATGATGTCAGGGCACCCAAAACAGAGTAATCAGACCAAATATATTCAGGTGAGAACAGGCCCAACTTGGAACGCCCTTTTGGGCACATGAATGAGGCCAAAGTGATAAACATTAACATGGAGTTTCACCTGGAGATAAATGAAATACATTCAATATCCCAAATACCTCAGTCAGTACAGCAGCTTTCATGCAGAACACTGAAGGAGATCCGAAGCAAATCCTAGTAAGCTTTTTCTATGTGCTCACTACAGCAGATGGTATTAACACTATAACACTACTGTTTTCTTGAAGAACTTTTATTTCAGGAATATTATACCATTTTCTCAATTGAACCTTGAGTTTTATTTATACAATGAGACTGACAGGTACCTGAAGAATAAAAATAGCAAGTCCCCAGTTGACACATGAAGGTAAGTGAACCAGGCCAAAGACCACATCTAATCTAATTACCTCTGCAAATGATAACTCAGGGAAATTATTGAGCTGTTCCAAAAACGCAGTTTTCTAAAATTCTGAAAATAGCCGGACCTGTGCAATTACTTTTCTAATGAGCAGTCACACAGGTCTGACAGTATAGAGCTACTATAACAGTAGTCCATGTTTAATGAAAGTAGTTAGAAGAGAGGAGGAGTACAGAACTGGAGAGATAATGTAAACACTAAGTAGCAGTAAAAACATATGTTCAGAAACAGACCAGTTACAGATACTGTTGAAGAGGACAGATGGATAGTATTGCAAAGAGACACTGAAAAACTAGTGTAGCAAAAAGACTAAACCAAGTAACAAAGCAGACTAGGAGAGACTTCACGTCCATCAGAGAGAGAGAAGGCAATGGAAGGACTTGGAGGTCAAAGTAGAAGCAATAAAGTCTTATGACTGTGTATAAACAGAGTCAGAAAGCACTTAAACATTTTGGGACAACTCTTGGTACTAAAAGATAGAGCTTATAGTCTCAAAAGCAGTACAAGCATAGAAAAGAAATGAGACAGAACCATGCTGTAACACAGGAATTAACTGTGCTATGCTATTTTGAAAAACTTGCCTGATTTTGCTTCAGGACAGACACTTGTTTCTGGAGGCAGATGTTTTCCTCTTCAAGCTCAGTGTAGTCTTGCAGCAAACGTGCTTCTCGGAATTTATATTCCTTAATATCATCTCGCAGACGGGCCCTTTGGATCTCCACATTCTGATTGACCTGGCAAAACAAAAAAAACCCAAAATAATGGTGACTTGGTCAGCTACAATTAAGTTTCAAAATTTTATCTTCCCTTATGTGCACTAATCAATTAGATTTTATTCAAACAGAAACTCTCCCCCCTAAATTACAGAAAACCAAGTCATTTACACAATAATTAGATTTTGTTTTCTTGCTTCTCTTACAAATTCTCACCCTTGACTCAAAGAAAAGTTAATGAGCAAGCAGGGAAAGCAGCATTCACACCTATGTTGTCTCACCAGCTGTAAGCAAGAGACAAACATTTTCCAGATCAGAAGTCAATGCCTGAATCTGTTAATACTTAAACAAGAAGGGCCTTTTCACAAGAGAAAGACAGATTTAGATGACTCCAGACATTCTTATTTGGACATGTATTTGCTGCTGCTTTTCAACAGACCTTTTCTTTATGCCCTTTTCTTTACGCCCAGTGAAATATGTTCTAATGAATCCTTCTGGAGAGAGACACTGAGTTAAAGCTCAAATGAAATCCAAGATCCCAGGTAGAAAGAGGTAGCAACTGTAGCTGACTTGTAAAATGTTCCTGCCCCTCAGCCCCAAGACTTTAAAAAAACAAACAAACAAAAAAACCCCAAGAAAACAATCACCATTATTGTTTCAGGATAAGTAAGAAGTAGAAATCAATATATTGGAGAAGTATGATCTTTAGATCTATCATAAATATACACAGACACTTAAATAAATTGAGCTAGCACATATCCAGCTATGTGAATGGCTCACTGTAGTTGGCTCTGTTTTTTTCCAAAATTATTTTCCTTCAAGCCACATCTTTAAATACTTAATTAAAACAAAGTGAAAAATATGTTCCAAAACATTAGCAGAAATATCTTTAGAGAGAGGCAAATAAGCAATATAGTTCCCTATAAAAATAGTATCCAGATATTTTAGCAGCCATACCTGCGAAGTGACAGGATGGTTTTCCAAACAGTTCTGAATCGGCTCAAAAAAAACGCAAGCTCATGAACTAGGCAGCCTATCAATTCAAGTAGTTAGGTTATGCTATCTTATTTCTGTTTTCATCTATCCAGCAGCCCAGCCAAGAAAGCTTCATCCTCTGGTATACAAACTCAGATTCCCTTAGTGTTCTCCATTTCTGGTTAGAAACAATAATGTCAGCAATGAATAAAATATGGTCTGAGTCCTCTTGTGAGCGTGCAGCAGGAATACACAGAAGTAATACAACAGGTATCAAGAGGCACCTACAGAAAGCTAAGAGATAAAGGAAATGTTTGTGGCAGGAGCATAGGCCAAGACTTGAATCTGGCACATTCTGAACACAAACACAGACTCACCTGCAACTGTTAAAACCAATAAATTTAAATTATAGCTCCCTCACATGTCAGGTAGAGATTAGACTATATAAACTTGCCTGCTTATTTCTAGTAATGAAGAGAAAAGCACTACTTCCCCACACACTGAAATAAAAAAAAGCTAAAATAAACATTAATTGCTGAAACCAGACACTACAGCACAACAATACAAACGAAAAGTTGCTACATTCCATATCCCATGTCTAAGCAAGTGTTGGCTCTACCTTCGCACAAAGATGCGTGCAGGTAGCTGAAGGCTACAGGCTGACATGAATTCACATCTTAACTTCTCCTTAACAGCTGCACTGAAGACCTCTTGCCTTTGGCAGAAAGAGCCTCCAGACAGATAATCCAAACTGTTTAACAGTTAGGATTGCAAAAGGCTCTTGCATCAAAATGAGTTTCATACAATTTAGGAGATCTTATCTGTAATTTCCCCCATTCCCAACTAAGTGAAATGCAATGGAAGACTTCCCACAAGCTACTGGTGAGTTTTTCTCCCCACCATCCAGGTTGCCTTGCCCCTCTTCCTCCCTGATGATCTAATCTTTGCAGAGGTCAATGCCTGGAGAACTCACTGGAGCCAATTTTTTTTTTTTTTGAGAAAGAATGGTTTCTGTCCAATCCCACCTGTTTAATTCAGAGCAACAGTAAGAACTCATTACTTAATGTGAAAGTATTGTCACGCTCTGCTTAACACAAGAAAAATCATTCAAGTGTGTACAGGAAGGCCAGATTTAAAAATAGCTCCCTTGTTTCCCAATCGGGGAAGGAAGATATAACCTAGATATATTGGCTGTTTAGCAAGTTGTACACTCAGTTTGCTCTTAGTGTTTTCTTGTCAAATAACTGTGCATGCTTGCAAGGTTAAATTGGGTGCCATGCTATCTCATATAACTGACCAGATGGCAGGACTTTTTTCTGCAGGAAAGAGAAGCTACTGCACCCTTCCTTGATCAGATTTTTCTATTACCCATAAAGAAAGGAATATTCATTTATTTGAAGACAGACACACATATACATTGCACATGTTCTCAGAGGTGGTGTTTGACAGTTCCTCAAGTGCATAGAAAAAGTGAGCTGACCTACAGATGAGTTTGAACCTTTCTGTGACTCTTGTTGCTTCGGTGGCTTACTGGCCTCTTCCTGCCTCCTCTGCCCTGAGCAACCCCTGAGCACAGGGGAGAAGGGGCAGCTGGAACATAAAGGCATGCCTGACCAGGCTCTCAGGTGTACAAAAAGTTCACATCACCCAAAGCAAATCACATAGTACTTATAGAATATCATTACCTCTGTGTGGAGAATTGATGGCCATAAAGTCCCACTGACTGTACATCTACCTGACAAAACCCCTCAATTTCTCAACGTAGAGAATATCCCCACTACGCAGAAGCCTCTCTACACCTACCTGAAAGGTTGTAGTGAGGAGGGTGTTGGTCTCTTCTCCCAAGTAACTAGCGATAGGACAAGAGGAAAAACAGCCTCAAGTTGTGCCAGGGGAGGTTTAGACTGGATATTAGGAAAAAATTGTCTACAGAAAGAGTGGCCAAACATTGGCACAGGCTGCCCAGGGAGGTGGTGGAGTCACCATGACTGGAGGTGTTCAAAAAAAAGTGTAGACGTGGCACTTCAGGACATGGTTTAGTGGTTATGGTGGTGTTGGGTTAACGGTTGGACTTGATGATCTTAAAGGTCTTTTCCAACCTTAATGATTCTATGAGTCTAAGGCTCTCATCCATCCTGCCCAGGAAAACTATCTGAAAGTGATTTCACCTGACCTAAAGGCCATAGACCACTCTGCTCCTGCTGCTAGAGAGCTTGTCTTCAGTATTTTCTTCCTCTCAGCTTTGCCTCAAAGAGCTCTGCGAGGGGCCCCTCTGAGCAGCAGCAGTACTAGAAATAGCAGGACCAGTTTGAATCCACCCTTGCTCGCATATCAAACACAGAAATACTGTCCTTCATCACTGCCAAAAGCCTGCTCCCTTAGTACCTACTTTTCTAGAACACCCCAGCATATAAAGTTATGTATAATTTGACCCTGAGAAAATAATTGGGAAAAAAGATATCTCAGGTAGCTGATTCCCTCCTTTGTTTTGGGCATTGCACAGCCTGACCAGAGTTCAGCCTCCAGGACACCAGCCCGAGGCTGGTTTTGCAAGTGAAGCTGTGTCACTAGCACAGTTTCTGTTATCCTTGAACTCCATCAGCTCATGAGGTCACGGGTCAGTTCAAGTTCCCCACTGTAGTAAACATGCTCACACCTAATTTTTACATGTCATTATTATCATCCAGAGTAAAAACTTAGTTTGCCCAAATTTATCACTAATTCATTAAATCTAACCCATAATTCTAGGGTTAGATTTAATGCTTCATGCAATAAATATTTCTAGATATGAATATTTCCCTCCTGCGTTCTTCATGGGAAGGATTCACAAAAAAGGATGCAGATTCTTTGGAAGAAATACAATGCAGTCAGAAAGGACTGCAACTCATATATATTCTGTTTCTGTGGGGAGAAGAAAATCATAGAATCACTTAGGTTGAAAAAGACTCAAGATCATCAAGTCCAACCATTAACCTAACACTACCGAGTCCACCAAAATAATCAATAAAACATAATTTCTTAGACATTTTATTATATCATCATGAAAATAAAATAAATATTAGCATGAAAATTGGGAAGACTAATTCTCAAACACTTAGGTAACTTAGCACCGTCTTCAGCACTTTTTCAGCCTATGTTTTTCTGAACACTGCCTTCATACTCACAGCTGTCACTCCAGAAGAGCCAACCTCAAAGCCACATCATCTACCCCAGGTACCACGGGTAAAATTAAGAACTCAAAATGTGAGCTCAAAAGCTTGTCTATGCACAGAAAGAAAATTTCAAGTCAGTTACTAGATATTAACACAACTAACAAGTTACATTATTTAGGCTATAAAGACCAGCAGTTGCAAGTTGTGTGTGAAATTCACAGCTGCCCATCTGATTTTAATTGCACTCCCTTTGCACATGTGAGAACTGGAGTCCTGTGACAAAGTATCACATAACTGTGTAATTAAGAGCTGGGATATAAAATACTCCTAGAACAGAGGCAAATTAAGATTGAATAAGAAAACAAAAATAATCTTGCCCTAGTTCTCAAGTTACAGGCTCTTAAATAATTTTTTTTTTTGTATTATAGACATAGAACAAAACACTAATATTTGGCAGAAGAAAAGATTAAAAGTTCCATTAGATCCAACTGTTCACTATGTATGAACAAAAGGTGCGGAAACCTGTGCCTTCACTGCTGCAGTGACGATCACCTGTGTCACACGGCTGTTCGTAGTCCCTGGCAAACGCTTTGGGGGTAGAGAGGCAGACCAGCAGCCACGCGCCGCTGGCAGCACCTCCTGACAATGCCCATCTCTCAACTGTCTCAGATGCTGGAGCTACACAAGCGCCTCATTTTTAAAATTTTGCCCGCTCTGTTCTTACAGTAGAAGAACTATAAAACTGTATAAAAAAATTTACTTATTTATGCAAAGGAGAAACGCCATGGTGGCCTGGCTCTGCTTCGTCATTCACAGGAGAAACTGCCTCCAGTCACACCTGCACCTATGTTATGTGAGCACGCATATCGGTGCAGCTTAAGACGCTCCTTTGTACGAGGAAAGATTTATAAACAAAACACCTGTAGATACCATGGCTCAGGCAACCCCAGTTGGGAAAAGCAGCAGTTTTGTTTCCCATACAACCGCTGTAGAAAATCCAGGCTGTATCATAATACACACATATATAACCCACACACCGAATGCTGGGAAATGAAAACAAGTCTGGTGGTATCTGACAGCCAGGCACAGCTGTACCTACAGCTGTTTTCTATATGTATACAAACATAACAACTACCAGCCCAAACCTGAGTTTATGACATTTTTTCAGCATTCAACTATTCTCACTGTCATACACAGTCACTGAGTTATTCAAATGTTGCTATCACAGCTTTTATACTTCAATTCAGTTTAAGAGCCACAGACATCCCTCTCTGGCCCTACACAACAGAGATGGACCATCCTTTGGATACAAATCTTTGGTTTTTCTAATTGTATCCAGCACCTGTGTCCTCTTCACCAAATACTGCATGTGACATTACTATGAAAACAATTCTTGTGACAGAAAAATTAGCCTCTCAGCAGTGTTTTACAACAGAAACACATTCAAAAGAAATATTGCAAAAGACAGACCACACAACCAGTAGAGAAAGTCACTATCTGCATCAGTTGTACTGTATTTTCCAGAGTTTACGGCAAGCGTTTCTGGTGTGTTGTTCACACAAGCCCACTGGAGAAAAATAAAGTTGACATTATGCTAAAGTGTAGCTGGTACTCTTCTCCACTCTTTGCTGCAAGTCATGCCATGACGTGATCTATCTGCTGAAAAGCTGCTCGACTTTCTAAGCCTTGGTGTGACTGCAGACAGAGGTAGATAGAAACAGGGAAGGAAAAAGGAAGGTGGAGCTCTGTGGTCACTTAGAAGCAGAGGAAATAGTGTTTTGTTTGTGTGTTTTCAAAAGCAAAGTCAAGCTTTAATAGCATTTCATACAGAAAAAAATTACTGAGCCAAAAAAGCCCAAGAGAGAGATGACTCATATCCCAGTCAAAGTCTCCCTTCTCAGGTGCCTCTCTGAAATACCATTTCACTCTTGGGAGAAGGAAAAACAAACAAACAAACAAGAAAACAACAACAAAAAAAACAACCCAAGAAATGTCAGCAATGGCAACTGCAGTCAAAAGCAGGCGAGAGGCTCCAGGCCTGCCAGTGCCACACTTGTCCCCAGGCGCTCTCGCAGGAATCTGAACTACGCTCAGACGCCAGTGCAGGCAGCTCTGCCCTGCTAGCACAGCTCAAGCAGCACCATACGAGCCTCCCGAATCCAGCACCGGGAACACCTGTGTTGGCACCTTGGGTTGTTCTGCAACTAAAAGAACTTACTTTAAGAAGTTCCTCAGCCCTTTCAAGGTTTTCCTACACCTGGGCCAGGTGTATGTCCATTTTATGCATTTGGAACCACTGAGTGAATCTGGCCTGAGGACTTCTCTTTCCTAGCAGAAGTTGCGGTCTTACTTTTTTGGTTTTTTGGACTGTGAGACAAGATCTGAAGAGCTCTAATTCACATGATACATGCCCAGTGTTCCCAAGCACAGCCAGGTTGAACTCCATGACAAATATCCTGCAAGCAACAAATCAATCAGAGGCTGCAGGGAAGAAGAGGTGGGATATGCGCAACTCCCAGCACATTTATTCTCCTGCAGAAAGTGGGGAAAAGAGCATATTAGCTATTTATCATAACATAATGCTCCCAATAGCTCTGAAACATTAATGGAAGACAGGCGGCTGCACCGAAATTTTGGTAGTAAATGTGCACAATTGCCTGGTTTTTGGTTGAGGGTTTTTTTTTGTTTGTTTACCTGTCCTCTCATTATCCAAACACCTACCCTGTGACAAAGCATCTTACTATGGATACATACTTCTGTGATTAATGCTGGGGCATCACTCTGATAATGTGCTCACCTTGAGATTTATTGATTTTTGCAAACCATTAAATAAAAAGCTTTGTGAAGTTGTGACATTAAGGATGGGTTTATCGCAACACTGGAGGACAAAGAAATGCACTGTCATGGATTTCTTTTCTGCACAATATGAGACAGATCTGAGTTGAGACGCAGTTACTACAGCATGTCCTGGAGCCATTTAAATCTCTTGTAACTACTTAATCAGCATTAAGTCGTGCTACAATATGTACGTCCTATTACTTAATGTGCTGTTTGCTAACTATCTGTTCAAACAGTTGATCCAATCCAGAGTCGAATCCAAAGCACATACTCCAAACCCTTTCTTTGTCACAGGAGGTTAACACATATGGCTGGGACGAGCAATACACCACTTACTCTTGTTTAAGCTCCTTGTATAGGAACCCAGCCCTGGTCTAGCGATGTTCTCCAACTACAGGCTTACAACCCAGGCAAGGATAAGTGTATCTCGCTCCGACCCACAGGCTTTAGCTGCCCACCTAAATTGGTTGTCTTTGCCCAGTAGTCCACCGGGCACGAAACACAAGGTGTCTGGCACTGGTACAAGCCCACACAGGCAGCGGTGCGATGTCTTCACAGAAACAAACAGATCAGTGGTGTAGAAGAAGCTGGGAGGACTGGAATGAGCCTTGTGAGGAAAAGCTGGGGGCACTGCTAAGTCTCTGACATCAGAGGACAACTTTTAAATCCATCCAAAATAACCCATTTTACAACTGGAATAAGTCAGTTACTGTTAATGGTCTCATTTCCAAACAGTGATCTCATCACCCAAAAAACTAAGCCATTTTTGAGCTCCAGGAGCAGAAGAGGGGACCCTGCTCCCCCTGTGCGCCCCTAGCTTCGGCGACCTGGGCTTGTTCTGCAGCGCTGGGGCAGTGGGTGGGCCTGGGCTCTGCACCTCGGCAACAGCCACGCAGGGGACTCGACGGAAAACGCTGACCCAAACTTAATGACAGTGTTATGAATGGCACTGTGTAATGTTATTATTATAGTCTCCCAGTTCCTGCACTGAATTGCTTGCTAAGAGCAGTTAAACTCCAGCTGCTTTTCAAATCTCAAATCTAAATGCTTGGCAGCATTCCATGTCCTTCATTGCCACAAGGAAAACGTTTAACCCTTCCAAAGCCTGCCAATAAACTTTTAGGTAGCTGTCATCTTTCATCTCCAGAAGGGCTGGAGGAGCCAAGCCCGGCTCTAAGAAGGGTCACTGCCACCCAAAGTGTCCCCAGGCAACCACCCACAGAGATGAGCAATGCTCAACAGCAGCCTCGCTCACCGCTGCACCCAGCAAAAGCTGCACGCCTGCCGCCTCAGCTAGCAGGTTTTGAAGGGTTTTCTGTGTGCCGTGTTTGTATTTTCATATGCTAACAAAACAAGTTTGAGGTTGTTTCAACAAACCTTCTTCAAGCTGAAAGGAGAAGGAAGAAAAGAGCTCAGTAACTGAGACAACATCCCTCTGCATTCAACAGCTTGCCCATCACTCCCTCAGCCTTGGGAGGGCACTGGGATGTCATGCCCTGGGGGATAGCTGAACTCGGATATACCTCAGCAGTATCTGAGCTCAAGCTCCAACTGTAGTAATTCTCCCTATGGATGCAAACTAGCAAGGGACACGAAAGATGAAGCACGCTTCCAGGAAAACAAAATGAACAACAAACCAGCTAGACTTGCATAAGAAGAATAAAAAGCCTTTGCTGCCTCTTCTGCAGTTTCATCCACAGTCCGCACTCAGGGGAATAAAGAAGTACCAAAGATGTATTTCAGTTAGTAGCTCTAAGTCACATTAACTTTTTAAAAAAAGTATATTGTGACATCAAACATAGTTTTCTATCTTTCAGATTAAGACTGATTAAAAACTAACAAAGAAAATCAGTCATCCCCTGTATCTGCACTCCTTAACAGAAAAGGACAATAAAACCTAAAAGTGAGATATTGCTCTGCCTGGAGAAACTGTGGTGGCTCTAAGAAGTTACAGAACAAGAGACCACAAATCAAACTTTGAAACAGTAATTTGCTGAAACTGGTTTCAGATACTTGAAAGCTCTCAGGGCTTCATTTCCCAACTGAAGCATACAATCTGGACTCCTCTAATGCACCAGGTGTCTTAGGAGAGTCAAACACTGCGATAAACTGGTAGCAAACTCAAAACAGACCAATTCCCCTATCTAGAAATTGGCCTACATCTCTGGTTTCAGGAAGACCCCTCCTCTCAAGAGCAACCATGCTATTTGAATATGGCTCACAATATATCCACAACAGCCCTTGTCAGAACAGGGGCTTTTTTCAGTGAGATGCCAATTCACTGTCTGCTGGACCTATATGTTGTGATTCTCCCAGTGAGCTGACCCAACTCTGGCCCGAACGGGTGCCGAAGGGGCCACTGGGCCACAGGTGAGCCTGCTGCCCATGCATGCCCGTGTCTCAAGCCCTGTCAAGCCGGGAAAGTCTTGCAGAGCAGTTGCTGCCGATGCTCCCAGGTACAGAACAGCCTCGGGACAGAAGCAGAGATGAGGTGGCCACCCTGATGAGGAAGCAACCAGGAATCCCTTCTGACACCATTGGACCTTTCCTTGTCATCCTTCTGTTAATCAGTGATAATTATTGACCAAAAAACTTCCACTTCAATGATTTTAGAGAAGAACTATTCTACACTGTGCTCCACGCCTGCAGTCCAGAACTGCAGTTTTACTCTGCTGTTACATCCTGTTGCAAATCCACGTTAAGTTTGCCTCATCCGAAACGTCCACAAACCACCTATTTTCAATAATCTTAACTACAAGTTTCTCTTGTTAATTAAAGCCTGCCCTCCTCTGTTACAAGGTCTGTTAGAGGCTCATTTATTTTCTTACTCGTATTTCTTGCTCTAATACTAAAGGCCTATTTTAAAGTTTCTACTAACTGTTTCCAGCGGTGACATTCTTTCTAGATTTAACACTAGCATACTGCGACAGCAGGCCAGGAGCAATTTTATGGGACTTCAACACTAGATACCATAAGTCTCTTAGACTTAAAAGAATTTACAATTAATGTAATACTGACAAAATGTCAAAGTTAGTACAGCTAACAAAGATTAGAGGTCTCCTACTGATTTAATTTGGCCATAGCCAATTTATATGTAAAGCATGAGATGAAAGTGTTGGCTAAATTTATACTCCCAGCATTAGTGGCCTATTTTCACAAGGTGCCACACCTCCTGGATGTGGAAAGCGCTTAGCTTACACTACCCAATCCTACCAAGATACAATCATTTCAAAACCACTGGCTTAGAACACCACCATTACTTCAAACAATTTTAATGAACTAAATCCCAAAGGAGTTATCTATCTAAATTAGTAACACCTATGATACCATTTTGTAAGTAGCAGAGGTATATGAAAGATTTTGCTTACATTTTGATTATGGACATGGTACCTCTTTATAGAAAATGCCATGGAATAAAGGAAAATGTTCTAATATTAAAGAGTGTCATCTGGGAACCTTACAGAAGCTGGATTAAAAAACAAAACAAAACAAAACACCACCACATAGATATTTTTCCCTTTATGGGCATAGTATTCCTTCTGGACTACAGCAGAGGTGAAGCAGATGCCTGGCAGCTCCAAAGGATGAGAGATACATGGTACAAGTCACGGAGTGATACCCATCCCCAGTCCAACTCATGGGAACGCCCGTCAGGTCCACCCATGTGTTTGGAAGCAGCAGCCTTTCCTCTGCTGCCTGCAGTGGTCAGAAACACTCGAGTGCTCAATCAGCTGTAGGAAACCACACAACTGACAGATGCAGTAAACTCTATACTGTGATTCTTGATAAAAAACACCTTAAGTCTTCTTCCCAAGCAGGATCTGCTAATGGCATAGTCCTATCAGCCAACTTCAGCCAGGATCTTCATCTGTTTGGATGCAGGAACATCTCCTAACACTGGCGTAGTCAGGCTCTTGCATGGTTCATGCTGCCAAGCTGGAATCACACCGCATTCCCAATTCAAAGTTGTTGTTTTCTAATCTACATTTTCTAGTAATGCTTCAAACAGACCGACTTGCACACAGACTGCATGAACAGCAAGTGTCTCCAGCGCAAATTTTTGAATGAAGTTGCTGTGTATAGCTTGCATTAAACTAGAGGCAGAACCTCTGGTGAGAGAAAAGGATCAAGTGAACAGAGATGGAAAGCAAGAACGGAATAGAGGGAGATCAGTATGGGCATAACTCCAGCTGCTGCCGTATCACAGCCTGCATTTCTGTTTTCCAACAGACAAACCACAGGTTACAACAGGAGCAGGACCCAAGCTGCTCAGATTTTCTTTCAGCAGCCTTGTTTACCCCTTAGTAGGACAGACTTTAATTACTTTCTGATGACTTAATACAATTAGTTCATATATATTGTGACTAAATGATGAAATCTCCTTCCCTTTTCACAGTTGTACTTCAGATAGTACATCTAGCTTGTATTCTACAGAAATAAACAGATGTGGGGACACAGCAATTGGATCTTTGTCAAACCATGACTAAATGCTGTTTCCAGAGATTTCCTTTGTCTCTCGACTGTCATCTTACAGCTCTAAGAGGCTTTGAAAAGCCAAAAACACCACTGGGTCAGTTGTTCTGAATGCAGCCTCTTCCTTGCAGGACATGCTTTGGACGGAAGAGCCAAGTTCCGTGCGCCGAATACAGTACACTGAAGTTGTATACCAGTAATTAGCAAGATACTGTTTTGTTCACAGCCACTCACACTCAAAATGCATGCTATGTGCCTGTTAATAAGGCCACTGACCTATATTTCGGGGGGGGGAGGATCAATCTTTGGCCATATAAGAGTAATACACTGCCCTTTTTCTAGAAAAAAAGGATTATTTTCCCAAACTGTTTTGACAAATCATACTAAAATTATATTGTACAAAAATCTACATTTAGACAAAACTGGCAGCAGCAACACAGAAGAGCCCCTTCATCATGAAAAGAGCTATGTTCATTGACCCTATGCTAGGTTTTCCTCCCACAATAGCTTTTGTCTAAGTTCCTCTGAACTTGAACAGCTGAGACATTGTAAAGGTCAAAGAGCTCTGTTAGAATAGCCACCAGATCATACTCCACCATCATTAAGACATAAAAAGGGCAATTCCCCATTCTAGATTCTGCATTTTAAGGCAAAATATCATGACAGTCAAGTGGTGGCATCCCATTCTTGGAAGCAGTAGTGCCTGTGCTGACATAACCATCTGTATTGCTAGTTAGCCATATGCTGTCTCAACCAATATTACACACAACTACAACACCATGAACTTTCTTAGCTATTCTCAAAAAAAACATTTGTCAGGTTGAAATCAGCCGTCTTTTCAATCTTGGCATCAATGGAGGGTCTGGATAACCCAGCTAAGAAAGACCAAGGATACCTCTCTCGCTTCCAGACCTAAGCTACCCCACGCAGAAGCAGTTTGGGTTTTATTGCACATGATTACGCAATACCTGGGTGTTCTGTTCAGTATTTCCCCTTCAGTCCTGGCTACATCAGGAGCAGCTCAGACCAGGGCCAATCTGACACACAGAGGACAAGTAGCTTTGGTTCAGGGAAACAGCGACTACCCTGGGTTTCTCTCATCCACTCAACTTTTAGACCAGCAGACACCTCCCTTTGGGCAATCAAATGCTAAAAAGTAGCAGAGGTTAATGAGTTAGCTACACTTGCTAATGAAATAAAGGGAGAGAATACTAATCAATATCACTTAAAACAACCTGGATCCCCTCCTTCATCAGCAGATGATCCAGCGGGCATCTATGGGGAGCTAGGCCAGGAGACTTGATACATTACCACCCCAAACTTATTTCACCTTAAAAAAAGGAAAAAGAAGAATATCAGTACAGTACATCAACACTAAACTTGAACACCAAAACATAGGGTAAAAAAGAATGGATTTTATACAGTTGCAAGAATAGCAACAGCACAGCAACGTTATTTCTGATACTATAGGCAAATCCTCTAGCTGGTTCTTTTGTGCTTCTGCACAAGCGATGTTTTGTCACAAGCCATGTTCTTAAAACACACTGTATGTGACTTGAAAATAAATCTCAGGGTGCAGTTCTGAGTCAGTCTATCAGTGCAGAACTACTAGGTGAAACAAAGGAATTTTCTTCCCCAAGCATATTACAATACTGCTTTGGAGGCATACTGTAGTACATGTTCTTTCCTATTTTCAAAAAAAGCCAATCTTGATCCAGACAAATTTTGCTTGGATAGATTGCCAAGGGCCTCCTACTTTAATGGAGGCAGTGCCAAGCACAAGCAAAACAAAGCAATCTCCCTGCTTCTGCATCTTAAAATCACATTACAGGCAAAGCGGAAGTTTTCACTCAGCATGAAAAGGGGAAAAAAAAAAAAAGAAAAAAACCCTCTTTAATTAACAGTTTGCAAAGTAACTTCAAGCCACTGTTTCACTGATTAGAGCGTTTCCAGCTGCTCTTTCAATCGTGCATACTGATTTTACATCTATTAAAAGATTGCAGCTGCATGCAAGAGACTTTCTCCCTCCACTGCTCATGCTACTCGGAAACCATGGGCAGAATAAAGGTCGTAATGAAGGTTGCAAGGAGCTGCAAATAACTAGAAAGACTCATCCTGATATTTCTGCAGCACCAACAGGCACCCAGCAATTTAATTGTAACAGAACAATGAAAAGGTCCCCCTGGCAAGTGTGCACCACATTAATTCCCAAACAATAGCATATCATGGAATCTTAACTGCTAATTGATACTTAGAGAATCATGATGTCATACTTAGAGTTTTATGATGTCAGAACAACAAGAATTTACTTTAATATTTCTTTAAAATCTGAAAATACACAGAGTTCAAATGGTGACTTTCAACACCAACAGTATTAATTCACTTTTGGACACGGAGTCTCTAGGCAGCAGCCATTACAGCAAGAGAAACACTGTTAACATCTTTCCTCTGAATATATCTGTGCACAACAATTGAGAAATCACGAGCAGATGCCTCCTTGAATATGCGCAAAGCACATCAGCTGAATTTCCACGACAATTTATCTTCTTTGGAATGGATTTTTATTACGTTTCAAATTGAAACAAACACTATGCAGTACTTCCTTTCTGCAAAAATACTCAGCTCCCATCATTCTTTTAAAAAGGAAGCTGTCAGTATAAAAATCAACTTCAATGAAGACAAAAAGGTGGAAAGAAAACAACTGCCATCTGCAGCCATCTGCAATGTGCTGAGCCAGCATGCAGCAGAATGCAGCTATCGTGGTATTATCACCGCCTTTGAACTTCCTGCACTGGACAAAAGACAGGTTTGTTTGGTGTTTGTGGTTTGTTTTTTTTTTTTAAATAAAACAATACTATTCACACTGTGACCCTTCTAATCCTTTCAACACATTACAGGACAAGAAATCCAGTCCTGCACACTAAATATGACGGGCTCAGTACCTTCAAGACACAGGCTCGTCACTGCTTTGCTTTTAGAAACAGAGCTTTAGCGATCTGCAAACAGCCTTTATAATTTGGCTCCAAACTTTTAGCAGCGGATTTCCAGTCACACTGCTCACTTCCGAGGTAACTCTTTTGATGTATTTTAGCATTATTTAAATGTGCTTCTGCATGCACAGTTCAAAAAACCAGCAATGAATCAAGGAATATCTTCTATATGCTGCTGTGGGGTACTGTTTGAGAACTACACCTGGGCCCAGAAGGAACCTAAAAATCCACAGGTATTCCGCTCTGCAAAAGCCTTTGCGCTCCGAGGCTTTTCCATTAGAAGTTACAGGTTGCCACGCGACCCCTGAACAAAAAGAGATCTTTATCCCCAGAGCATTACACTGAAAGCTGTGTCACATTGCTGCCATACTCCCAAACTCAGTGCTGATAAACACATCGATTTCTACAAGCTTTCAGGGCAAAAAAGACAATGTGCAAACGCACTACCTCCTGCAGCCTTCCCCATACAAGGCATGGGAATGGCAGCAGGTGGTGTGCAATATCAACCCTGCAGCCGCTCCTGCAGTCGGGCCATCACACCACCACCCAGCTGACCCATCCTCAGAAGGCCACACTTCGCAACTCACCAGGCAGAGCAGGGGAAACTCTCTGCTTTTTACTTTCTTTTTTTAAAAACAAAATATCCTTTTCCCCATGACTCACCAGCCTGCAATCTGGTTTTATAAAAGTTTATGCAAAGCACTCGGCACTCTTACACAATTCTTCTTTCTTGTTTTTTTTTTTTCAGCAACTTGACTGTGTAACTGGTCCACCTGCCTCCGTGTCCACCTCTCCCACTCTGGCTACCACTGGATTGCATCGGCAGTTTTACCAGCACTCAGGCAGCTTCATTTGGTGCATAAGGCTGAAGCATAAAGCCACCAACGAAGCCCTGCTACAGACACTTTTCAGCAAAGCTCACCATATTCTGCAATGAAGAGATGACATTTTTTGTTTTAGCTCCTTAAACAAAAGGAGCTCGCTCCTTGCTCTTTGTCAACGTTCCACCCCAACCTTCCATAGTCTTCTCACTTCTTTCTCTAGACCAACAACCTTGCTCCTGTTTTTTGGTGACCATGATGAGCTTCTCCCTCAACTTATTCTGCCTCCATGGGGTTTCACACTCTCTGTACCTCCTAGAGGCTAGAAAAGCTTTTATTTACACCTTCCTTCACTGCGACAAAAATTCTTACACTGCTAAAACTCCAAGCTCCGCTGCTCCACAGCAACCAACTCTACCATCAACTTTCAGAGCTTTTCAGCCTCCTTCACTCCAATTAATCCAAATACTACTACTGAAATCATCTTTCCTCCCCTTGCTCCAAGGGGAGTGTACTCTCCATGAAAAATGTGCCTTTTCCCCACTTTCTACATTTGACACCATTATAACACCATTCACATCTCTGATGTCTTCTTCCGTTCTTTACTGCTTCCAGAAACTGCCAATCCTCCTCTGCTATTGTCCCTTCTGCTTGGAAAGAACTCCTACAGAGATCAAGTAATTTTCTCTTCCTTTCTTTTCCAAGATTCTTATCATGAAAGACAATACATCTTTCAGCACCTTCCCGTCTCTGACCTGTTCACCTATATATGCAGCATTACAGATTAGGCACTTCAGAATGGGGAAGGTGGTTTACTTTACAACATGCAAGTGTATACGCAAGTGTTCTATGAGCATAGTTTTGCTATACGATTAACATTACTTCAAGTTTCTTTGACCTTTGCAATATACCCAGAAATATTAAGGCAAGAGAATTGCTGTTGAGAATTTCATATGATTTCATTGCATTAAAATTGTATCCCCCCTTCCTCTATTTATTTAAAAAGGGAAAAGCAAGCCCTCTTGATTTGATGCAAAAATACAGGTCAGACTACATGAACCATGGGACTTCAAATCTAGAATAACTTGTAATAAACTACTTGAACACACTTTTGGCCACTTGCCAGTAGTGCACAATCTGTAATTTAGAGCACAATAAAGTGTTGTTTCCACTTATTCTCTGCTATAATAAAATCCATGCCTTCTTTAAGCGTGGCTCCTGATACAGATTTTAGGGAACGCGGAACATGGAGGCTTTCCTTCCTTGGTTGCAGGGGGAGATCTGTTTTGCACTTTCCTGTATGGGTTACCAGTCCATTCAAGAGGGAGAAACAGAAAGCAACACAAAGGACTAGTCTGCATCTTAGAGAGAAATCCTAGCTGGAAAGGAAAGGGTAATCATAACTTTGGTAATACTCTTCCTTCACTAACGATGTTAAAGAAACCTGGAGAACATCAGCAATCAGATTACTGTGTATTTATAGAAGAATTGTCAGCCATCATCGCTCTGAGCAGGTAGGGTCATGTCTAACAAACAACTTAATGGCCAACCATGGTGAAAACACTGGCTCTGAAAAATAAACACTTGCTAGGAATTAAAATGGTCAAATATTGTGAATAGACTGTGTCCTGGGCTTTCTAGCAATGTCTCTACCACCTCTGTTCACATATTTTAACTGCAAGGCCCAGAAAGCTGATACAAGCACCTGTAAGATTGCTTTGTCCAAGGATATGGAGAGATGACTGCAACCAATTATGTTACTGCACCTGTAAGGCAGTCATGGTCAAAGCAGCCTGATCTAATGCAGTGAGTCTTATGTGTTGGTTGAAAGCCAGATGAACATGAGACAGCAGTGTGCCCAGGTGGCCAAGAAGGCCAACAGCATCGTGGCCTGTATCAGAAATAGTGTGGCCAGCAGGAGTAGGGCAGTCATTGTGACCCTGTACTCAGCACTGGTGAGGCCATACCTTGCATCCTCTGTTCAGTTTTGGGCCCCTCACTCCACAAAGGACATTGAAGTGCTGAAGCATGTCCAGAGAAGAGCAATGAAGCTGGTGAGGGGTCTGGAGAACTGGGGTTGTTTAGCCTGGAGAAGAGGAGGCTGAATAACTCTACAACTCTCTACAACTACCTGAAAGGAGGTTGTGGTGAGGTGGGTGTTGATCTCTTCTCTGAAGTAACCAGTGATAGGATGAGAGAAAACGGACTCAAGTTGCGCCAGGGGAGGTTTGGATTGGATATTAGGAAAAATTTCTTCACCAAAAGGGTTGTCAAACATTGGAACAGCATGCCCAGGGAAGTGGTGGAGTCACCATCCCTGGAGGTATTTAAAAGACATGTAAATGTGGTGCTTAGGGACATGGTTTAGTGGTGGACTTGGCACTGTTAGGTTAACAGCTGGACTCAGTGATCTTAAGGGTCTTTTCCAACCTGACATCTTTATTCTTCAGTGAAGATGTAGGCTTTGGTCTCTGGTTGCTACCCACAACCAGAGACCAAAGTCTACATCTTCACTGAAGAATAACGATGTCAGGTTGGGTTGGGTAGCTTTTTAGGTTCACTCTGAGAGTATGGTTAAACTTCATACACTGTAAACTTAGTTAAGGCCATTATCTACAGGATTTGACTAGAGCATGAGGGTTGTTAGAGTCACTTGAGACTCTGGCAACCAAACTCATAGCCTCTGGTGCGAGGCAAGAGAATAGGATGGAGGGATAAAACTGACTGATCTTTTTGGAGGTCTATGTGCTGGGTATTCCTTTTCTCTAGGGTTAAAAAGAAACAACAAAAAAATCCAGAATAAATAATTGTGTGTCTGTGTTTGACACAGACCTGAAAATCCCAGCATTATCAAGAGAAAAAAGGAGAGTCCCCTGCACACAGCAGGGCCAGGTAACTGCATGATGTTCATTATCCTTCAGATTGACACACTTTCTTGATAAAGCCTATCAGTTGATAGTGCAGGACAAGAAAGTTTCTTCAAAACAAACCTCAGAAAAAGAGCTATCATTATATAGCCTTGGAGGAATGAAACTACTCATATGTTACTGAGAGCGTGTTTCAAAAAACCTCACAAGTTATTTAGGACATATTCACAGAATCATTAAGGTTGGAAAAAGAGCTTTAAGATCATCAAGTCCAACCATCAACCCAACACCACCATGCCCACTAATATTATAGTGCACCATGTCATGTCAGCTATTTTTCTTAACTAATATATAAAATTATGCACATTAAAATATATTTCCTTCTTGAGTTTATATAATCAGAACACATTTTACTTTCCTGGGAAGGTTTTTCAGCTTCTCTACACCGGGCACATGACCATGCTGCCTCATGACTTCACAGACAAATCACCCTGTGAAATCTGTTTTGGTGCCACTAAAACACAGGAGAGATGAAAGAAGATTAAAAAGGAATGGCAAATAGCAATTACTCAGGAGCAATTACTCATTCCAGTGACTCTTCCAGGACACAGGAGCTGCTGAGCTAGCTAATGACAGCAGTAAAACTCATAATCTGTAACCACCCTGTCAGCCTGTCTCAACAGGCCAAAATAACCATTCAACTGTAAGCATCAAAACCACTTGTGTCTGCTACAGCGACTCCAGGTGTACTGAATGTCATTCTTCTCCTTCCAAAAACAACTCATCACTTCTGTGCAAGTGTCCTGAGAAGACACGAAAGGAATGACGGCATCTTAAACATGCAGTCTTGATTGTGCTTCCAACTGATGCAGGTCAACATCTGCTTTCAGCCCACCACCACCGCTACTGCCAACAGCATCTCAAGAGGAGCTGCTGCCAGATGCACTCGACCGTCTTCCTTATGCCACTATGAAAGACTGGAAACATTTTTTCAAAAAAGCCCCGGCAACAGTAAAAGTCTCTATCCTATCAGATAGTTACAAACCAGCAGATAAAAACTTTTGCAGCCAGCCCTGACAATCAAATCTCCCTTAAAAATAAAGCAGAGATTCAGCCTCAGTTTATTTCCTGACTTCTTTTCTTTTTCTTTTAAACTTCCTTTTAGTCTTGACAGAAGGAGGCCTCCGCCTGGCCAGAGGACACACAATCAAGTACTTTCCACATCCTTCCTCTTATCTGGATCAAATCCAGAACAGTTGCAATGGAAGTAAAGTTTCCTGTTCCCCAGACACCTTGCAAATCAGTTCTCTCAATAGGCAATAATACAGGACTTCCAAAATATACACTATAAAGCCTAAATCTGCCTACTAACATGCTCTACAACAAGGTGGAGAGGAGCCACAGTTGTCTGTCTTTCATCAGCGGTCAGAAAAAAAATAAGGAAGGAATTTCCACTGTGTCTCTGTGGTATAAAACAGTAGATCATATTCCACCTTCATTCTCAACACTTTAAGATTACAGCAGTATTCTTCATAGCACAGAGGCTCTTCGGACTAATATCAACATAAAGCTTATACCACGAGGCAGGCTAAGCACAGCAACAGGGACTGGGGAAAACCACACTGCTCATCTTGCTCACTCGCTTACAAGGGCCACAACAAGTGCTCCTTGATTCCTCTCACACAACACTTCCAAATTGAATTTGCTGTTAGATCTACAAAATCATCACAGGCCTATGCATATCCTCCTGTTTCCACTTACCCGGACAGCAATGGTGAACTTCTGCCACTTTCTGATGCATTGTATGAGAGAAAAGCCAAGTCCCTCAAGATGGTCACGTTGACTTGGCTTTTTTGTGGGCCAGGAGAAGGCAGGTATCTCTGTTCACACACCCTGCCTCACTGTTCCTTACCAGTAATTATAAGGCAATTCAAACCAAAATGCAATACACAAATAGGCATCTTCAGAGGAACAGAATCACAAACCACACATGGTCAATTGGCTCAGATGTTTTCACTTTAACACTAAAGCTTTGATGTTATTTCTTTTTCTCCTCACCTCTTCACCCCACCACAATGTACCAGCAACAGAAGAAATAACTAGGCTAAAAAAAGGCAAGGAAAGAAGAACGCAGAAACTAAAATCACACAAAGCGACAGGCAGCGAACCCCCTAACTGCAAGGTTCCAGTTATTTATCACATTAGGTTTTGATTTTTAATTTTCTTTAACTGAGTTCAGTTTCCATTCAAAGTTTAAAATCAGTCACATCCAGTTAATTAAAAAGAAAAAAATCTTTAAAAAAAAAATCTTCACAGGAAACCAGACATCACCCACTTCCCCTCTTCCTGCACTCTTCAGTTCTCACTGGGGTCCATCTCACACAAGTGTTTGTCAAAAAGGGTATGTGGGTGAGGTGGAAGGACAAAGCACAAGAAAAAAAACCCCTAAAACCTTGCAAACTGCCAGCTCATCCAAGGGTTGTATAAAGCAAAATGCAGCTCCAAGCAAAGGTAGCTGAAATGTGGCAGCATCTAGAAGGAAAAATCACCTTCAGCCGCAGTGACGCAGGGAGCTGGACTGAAATTTGCCAATCAGCATGCTTTGAGTGGCGTTTGGAATCCGTTACAGACACAATGCTGCCTCTGGGGTGGGGAGCTTTTCTTTTAAGCTGTTCTTAAAGGTTAGGACATAAAGACAAGAGTTGTGTGTGTGCTTGCAGGGACTGGTTCCTTGCCTAAGCAGAGCACATGGACTGATTCCAGCTCTGTTATCCCACAGCCAGGACCCATGAAATTAAAGAACTTGACTGGCCTGTTTGATCATCTGTGACAGTTTGCCCCACAAGTCTCCTTCTCTGTCGTACCCCAAAGAGAGGTACCATTGAACCCTGACATGTCTACAGAAGTAACCCACATTTCCTCATTAATTTTACCACGAAATGTTATCCACATATCTGTAACTATGTCCTAAAGAAATTAAATGAGACATTTCTGATTTTCAGCTGTGGTCATGTAGAGTACATTGAGATTAAGACATGGGCTCTTAGATAACCTCCCCTTGTAGCAGAGGAGGCCAGTCGATTATCTCAGGGCTAGATGAGACTAGTACCCAACGCTTCCATGGAAGGTGCAAGAAAGCTCACGAGTAATAATTGATGATTGTTTACCACATCCATCTGTGGTTTACAGTCTCTATAACTTTTACCCAGTCTAAGCAATGATTTGAGCTCTCAAAACAATCTTTTCTGCATCAGTGCCAAAGAGACTCCTGCTGATCTACAGATTTCTTAATTACTTAAACTTTCAAAGTAAATTTCTCAGCAACTATTTCCCCTCAGAAATATGCAGTTTCAATACTGAAACAATAAAAAAGGTCAAAGGTACTTTGAGGTATTAAGTTAAGCAACCTATGTAAAGGCCATCACTTTCATGAAAGAGAACACAAGACTGTAAACTTTACTATTACTCCTTTTGTGCAATTCAGTGTTTTGTTAATCTCCCACATCCTTAGAAGTCAGGGTGTAAAAAGTGATAAAAGGGGAAATTATGTACCAAATATTTTGCAGCAAGAAAATCTGTGTTGGGAGTGAGGCAGAAAAAGTACATCCAAAGCATCTCTGCTTGGATTAAACAGATTCCTCTGCTTTTCAAGGCAGCAGTTCTCAGACTGAGAGTACTGATATGCAGTACCCACAGCACCAGCGTGGCCTGGACAGGAAGTCCAGTCAAATGAGTCTGTCAAATGAGCTGGGACACAATACAGTGGTTACTGCAGAACTAGTAGGTAACTGAACAAGGCAGAGTGAATTTGTACTCGTTCAGAACCACTGTGGCCCCAACAGCCTGGTTCAATGGATGGAACCAGAAAGCTGGATTTACTGTACCATTGAACTACAGCTTCAGCTGGATGTAACACCTTGCTAAAGTCTCAGACAGACAACCCATCTTAGCAACCGCCAATATTAAGCAGATATCGATCAGTTCAAGAATATTCCTTATTTTGGTTATACAGCACAAGAAAACATAACCATAATACAATCTGTGGTATGCACTGTGCACCTTCACTCACCTCTTTCAGTTCCTGTGCAACAGAAGTAAGGCGTTCGTTTTCAGACTGGGTGTTGGCAAGGACATTTCTGAGCTGCTTTAGTTCTGTCTGCAGCTCCATAACCTTCTTCATGTAGTACTCTTCCTTGGTAGCCGATTCCTGAATCAAGGTCTCCTCTCTGCTCTCTCCATCTGCTGCTACCTTCTTGTGGTTGGTATGGGCCTGCCCAAAAGCCTAGGATAATCAGAAAACAAATCTTTTATTAGTAAACCCAGAATTTTGCATAAGTAGCTGAAATTATTTACCCTCATATTTCTTTGATGCAAAACAATGCAATCTTTTCCTAGACCCTTCTCTTCTGGGATTGGACCTTTAAATGCAATCAAGTGGCCACACAGAGATTTTGAAAGCGACACACAGCACCCAAACGGTGTTTTGTGATGCGTAGGTTACTTGCATAGAACCTCATATAAACCCTTGTGGGAAGGAACAACAATGTACTGATTTGAGCCTGCTGTTAAAGCAAGACTTTGGTTTTCAACAAGATGACTGCAAGATGATCAAACACTTCTGCATGTGCATTTTCACCATAGTTGGATCAGACTCACTTCTACAAAAACTGAATCCCTGAAAACAGATGCAGTATTAGCAGCCTGTTCAATTTCTTCGGCTGACAGCACACTTACTCTTCCTGATCCAGGTATATCAAAGAAACCTTATCATCCCCCTCAGCTGCTCATTGCTGGTGATCAGTGGCCCCTCAAACCTGCTAACCCACTGCGGCCATAAGTGAGCGAGGTTAGCAGGGCTACTCCGTAACCAGGTTAAGCTAACGTGGGTCACTATGGCTGAAGTAGGTCAGTGGACACTCACCCAACCAGCTCTGCTGCCTGCTCTCAGAGACGTCATCTCCAGCAGCGTGCCAGCAAAGGGACTTAGAGGCAGGTCACGCGGATCTAACCTCTTCAGCATCGCATGCCTCTGTTCAGACCTAACATTCTCTTTTTTCCTCCTCCTGCTTCTTTTTGGGAGTTTTCATTTGACTTGAAATTACCAGGCAATGCTCCTAGCAGCAGCGTTCTCCAACACACGAGCAAGCAGCCCATACAGACACCTCGTCTGCTGGACTGCAGCGTTTAAGAAACCCATCAGTGGCTTTCACTAATAGATGTTAAAGCAAAGAGTTTAACATTTTAAGTAGATATATATTTGTAACATGTGGCCTAGCAGATGAACCAAAGACAGTGACATTAATGAATGCTATCTTTTAACTGCTGCATGTGTGTGCATCACAATCCAACCCAAGATGTATTTGGAGCTTTCAGGTGCCACAGCAGCTTTTGGGATGCCAGCGTCCATACAGTAGGTTTTCACAGCCAACACCAGGCAGTAAGCCAGGTCAAGGCATCTCTCAAAACTCCTTGTCTAGTCATGCATGACATTTCCGATTAATAATTTTTTGCTACCTCTTCAGAATATACTGTCACCACAGGGGGGAAAAAAAAAATCTGCTTTGAAGAGAAGCAGATTTCAGTATTTTATTACTTCTGTATATTAGGCCAGGTGTATTAATAGTACAGTAGTCATTGAATATACCAGGGCTGGAACAGATGATTAAATGTCCCAACTGTGCCTACAGTTAAAGACACCCACATATTGCTACTATCAGATTAAATTTTATTTCAGATAAGCAAGTCAGAGATACAGGAGACAAATATCCATTGAAGAAACTCTAGCCAGATTCACTGAGATGACCCAAGGGAAATTAAAAAGCATCACATTTCAGACGGAAAGTAAAGCACCATCTGTGCAAGTCCTTGTCAAATGAGTTTCAACAAAGCAGCTTAAAAGCCTAATACCCCAAATCTCCATAAATGTTAAAGGGATAGCAAAAAACATGCAAGCTTCTCAAATACACTATCTTTTTTTCATAAAAAAATACGATCCACCTTTTATAGACCTGCATTTATTACAACTCTCTGACACAGAGAAAGGGACTCTGGGCATCTATTTGCCCAGTGAAGTGGCACCATTTTCTTGCTAGCAGGATGCCAATGCAGAGCATGCTGAAGCTCAGGATACTCAAAGCCACATCTGATCATCCAGACAGCAGAGTCCAAGCACGATTCAATCAAGGAACTCGGTAATAGTGCTAAGGGAGAAATTTTTGAGAAAGAATAATTTGCTGTTAAAACTTTCAATGCAGATGCTAGGCCTTGGGTTTCTTTAACAACTGAAAAGAGAATGTCATAATTTTGCAGAAGCCACTATTGACAAGGAGTATTTGAACACAGAAACTGCCATAGCGGATGAGACTGGGCTTTTTTTTTTTAATCCAATATCCTGTCTTCTACAGAGGCTAATGCCAGATGCTTCAGAGAAAGGTGCAAGAAATTCCATAACCTCCCAGAGTTAGGGATTGCCTTAAGTCTTGAAGCAGAATTCTTAATGTAAATTTTGGGAAAGCTATTAACATTTAGTTACTCATGTAAAATATCCCCTTATTTTTTATGGTTTGGCCTTAATAAAAATTTTGGCATCAATAAAATCCTACAGCAATAAACTCTGTATTTTAAATCATACTCTTACGTGACAGTTTTTTGTCAGTTTACAAGTTTCCCACATTTTCATAGAAGAGAACATATTTTTGTTCAGAGGCTTGAATGTATGTTGTTTTTCCACAATCCCCTGTCAATCATTCATTCCATCACAGCCCTCTATGCCCTGGTGAAGGTGAGGTGCAGTTCAGGAAGTTATCACTTTTATGTTTGAGAGGATTTTCTACGCCCTAAGACTCCCTTATTAGAAATTGTCTGTTATTATGGCTTGTCCCAAATGGCAAGACTAACCCAAAAAAACAGGAACCGCAGATGTCAGCTCACATAGACCAACTGTGGAAACAAGCTTATGGATCACCCCTAGTGAAGGATGCTGCTATTCTTTGTGGGCCCCAGTTATTTCTGCATAGCAAGGCTGTTATTTGCTCTCAACCAGCAAGCTTGTGAAGTTTCAGCAGAAACCCTGCCATTAGCTTGATGGTATTACTGTCTGGGGTCAGGAAGATGGGTACAGAACCATGAGTAAATGGATTCTGACACTACACAGAACACAAGAAACCTTCTTAACAGACGTGGTCATCCTGAGGGGCAGCCTGGAACAATTCCATCTGGGTAGATTTATAAAGGGAACACTTAAAATGCACCTCTGTTCTAACCAAGCTTCATTATCTCTCTTGTATGTACTTAGAAGTGACCTCATACATTCATGTTACAAGCCATTTTCATAATTGCAACAGCCTGCGTGGAACAGGAAATTTAGCTTTAACAAAATTGTGCAAAATTACAGGGCAATGTAATTACCTTCCATGGATACAGCCCAGGCCTGTTTTAAATCAAGCTACTAAAAAGAAAACTGACTTTTTACTGATATGGATGAAACCCATAAACCTTCACATACCCAGAAATCCAGCATCTACCCATCCACTTTAACATTATGTAAACACAGAAATAGAAGTCAAAGTTACTCTGCTCTTCCTCCCCTTCCAAAACTTCTATTTCTATCTACTAAGGTACGAAAACAGGGAAGAAAATTGTTCACAGGTGTATCAGAATGATACTCTTTGGAGTAGAATCTCTTCACAAAATAAATGAGTTTCTGACAACTCACTTGCACACACCTTGCTGGACACAAGGGCTGCAAAGTGTCATGTTCTGCTGAAGAGCTGCCTCAAGGAATTACAAGACAACACGAATATTAAGGGACTATCAAAGTTCCCTTCTTTCAGATTTCCCAAAAGCAAAATCAAAGAGTTCATGAACCGAAATGCTATCTTGCTATTTGCTCAGCTAGATGCACTCATGGGTATATTGGAAAACACTTTACACTGTTGGACAAAGGTACAATTAGCTTCATTCTATCTCTTCAGAAAGCTGCAGGAGAGACAGATCGAAAGTCCTCTTTTGGTTTTAACGCTATCTGAAACTAATCAAAACCAACCTTCACCTCAAACACACACAACCTCAAATTCTGTATAGCCACTTATCTCTGGACCAGGTGAACAAGAAACACTCCCTGGCCAGAGGGCTCACAGTTACGTGGTGCGAGGGCAGCGCACCCCACAAGGTAGTAAGGAGACACGCCGAGCCCTGAGAAATGCTCCAAATCATTCGGATGCTAATTATCAGTTATTGCTAATAACCTGCTGCCGAAGCTGCTGCAAAGCTGCAGATCAACTGAAACCCTGACAAGTTTTCTCCTGTCAGGCTGCCATCTGGTACCAGCCATACCAGTACATGTGGTCCTTCAGCCCTCCTCTCCCAAATACACTAGGGAATGCTGCCCAAAAACTAATTATGGCACCGCTGAAGCCAATAGGAAATTTACCATAAAAAGCTCATGGAGGTTTACCAAAATAAGTATCATCAACCAAAATGCTATTAAATCAGCTTCTGTGTTTGCAGCATTACACCAGCAGACTCAAAGCAACTGGAAAACACATTCTATCATATTCTTAAATAGCTCAGAAAATCTAATTGCTAAAAGTCAAGGAGATTTCTACAAATTTAATCTTCAGATGATGATATCTTAAATCTTAATAATTCAAAACCCTCCACAGTAATTACAAATGAGAAAAGGAATTTGGACAGCAAACAGATGAGGCAGATTCATCCAATAACTGAGATGATTTTGACCATTTTACATAACAACTTGCATCAAATGAAGCCCTGGATCAAACTGCATTTAAACTGGTTTTAAAGTACCAATTTCCAAAAGACAGACTCAGTGAAAAGTGAAGTTTCCTCTAGGTTTGGTGATTACACAGATTCGTCTGTAAATTTTGCAGGAGGAATCTGATATCAATCATCTTATAGATGAGTAGATAGTTTTTGCATGAAACCCACCACACTGAAAGACTTTCATATAAAACTCCAAGTTCTGAGAAGAAAGTATTCCTGATTCTGTGAAGATTAGCATACTTGTTAATATAACAAGTACTTCTTAACAAGATTGTTAAGATTTTAAACCTAACCTTTTTCAAGAAGTTCCTTCATGCACAGATGTTCACTGATTTCATGAAATGTGAAGGATCTCCGAAACACTTCGTGCTTCTCTCAGAATAGTTGTTGTGATATAGGAAATGCAAAAGTTTATCTCAGTCATGCTCTAAAGAAAGACTCTAGGCCTAATGGAAATTCAGAACAGTGCTGCTTGGTTTGTCTCTTTCTTTGACCTGTCACTCCAGACCTCTATTTAGCCAGAAGCAGGTCCTTAGAAATAATGAAATTCATCCAAAGTATGCTAGTTATGCTTCCATATTTTCTGGGATCTCCTGAACTAGAGTGCTAAAAACAAGAGGTTCATGGACTACCTGGAGCCTGGGCAGTTTAGCACAGCACAAAATACTAGGATGCCACTATGCTTCTGAGAGCTCTTTCTAAGGTAGATCAAAGCCAGTACAACCTCAAATCCTCTACTGACTTCTGCAAAGAGCTGGTGTCCCTAAAGGTCTGCTGAGATCTGACACTATGACACTAGTCCCGGTGTTGCACAGGGACTGCCACAGGCTTTGGAGGCTCCCCTGTGCTGCCTCCCTGGGCACCCGCCGGCAGCCTGCACCCAGTGTCCTCCCTCGCATGCACGTGGGAGCAGACTCTGAACCAGAGCAAGAGTGGAAAGGCAAAGAAAAAGCCTGAGAGCTGCTTAAGGCAGATCCACCTGCACAGAAACGAGTCACAAACCACCCCAGAGACATTACAGAGGAACAAACAGCAGAAATAGTGTCTCCCTCTTGCTCGGTCAAAATGATGGGAAAGTTCCTGTGCCATGAAAGAACACACCCAAGAAAACAGAACACAACAAAAATATTTCGGTGAAGGAGTTTTGCAAGGTAAGTTGCTTACAAATTCATTTGTCATCTAAAATTGAACTAAAATGTTCTCCATTTCAAGAACATGGAGGGCAGGGAAAGACAACTTTATACATGATTTGAAGGATTAAGAGGAAAGAAAATCTTGACGAGGCCCAGGGCTCCACAATACAAATCAACTTCTGGACAGTATGTGTCATCCTACTAACACACAAAATTTGATTCCTTCAGATGAAACAAACAAACAAAAAAGTACTTCGGCTTGTGACATGACAAACTTCAAAATACATATCTTTTTTGGGCACAAAAATGTTTTGTTGGTGTAATTCTTCAGCCTGAACACAAGCCAAAATGATCCTTCTAAAGAAAAAAATCTACCTTTCTTCCCCTTTGGTCAGCTTATCTCACATTCTTTGGTTGCTAAGCTAGAAACAGTTAAGAATTAACAAAAGAAAAACCCAACATGCATCTCTAAAACATGCATCAGAAACCAAGGTCAGAGTTTCAAAGAGATGCAGGTACTTGCTTAACCAGTTTATACATAGCCTAGAGCCAAGTACTGGGTATTGGTTATCATTCGGAGACAACCCCACTGAGCTCGCTAATACCTCTTCATACATAGGACAATAAAGGACCATTTCTTCCCTTTTGAAACAAGTTGTCTGCTGTTTCATCACAACGCTGAAGTAAGTACACAGCTTATTATTTGAAAAAAATAAAACTCCCACATACTGATTGCTCTCTCCAGTCGGTCATGAGTTTCTAAACAGCCATCTTGACAGCAGCAGGGGGAAAAAGCATTAGAACTATTAGTGATTTTAACGTCTACTCTGTAATTGCTTAAAATTTGCATTTACACAGCGACAGAATTGCAAATTTGAATACATCCTTCTTAAGTCTACAAAAGTCCTCACAAGGGCGCATAAGAAACCCGACATATAACAGTAAATTGCTTTTAACACTTTTAAATGAATGCTAGCCAAGCATATTTTCAGCCTCTAAGTGGCTTTAACCCTGTGCTCGAGTTGCTGAGAAACAGTCCCCCGGGGGGAGCTGGGGATGCCGCACGCACCCCCCCACCATCTCCTGGGCAGGAGGTTGGAGCTTGCCAGATGAAGCTCTCCATTTTCATACACTCTCCTTCTGTGCAACGTTCAGGGAGGTTACCACAGCTCTTCCTCAGCGCATCAAGAACGTCAAACCTTTCTTCAATAAACACAAGTTTTGAATGTTTCTGAAATCCTCCTCTCCATCTGCAGGTAGAGAGAAGGACAGATCCCCAGTGAACAGGGCAGGAGCACCTCTTCCAGTGAACAACACTTATGCTGCCAAATTTTCATACTGTGCAGCAATTCTGTTTCCTTAAAGGAAAACAGTTCAAGGACAAAGAAAAAGGGAGATAAGGTAAAATTCAAGTAAATAATAAAAATTTTCCCTGCACACAGCTCCTCCTTGCTTGCAGTCCTTGGAGCATATAGATTTATGAATTGGTCAAAACAGACATTAAGCTGTCTAAATGATGAGATGGGTTATTTTAGTCTTGGGGAGGGTTTGCATTACAGTATATACAAAACCCTTAGGTGCTCCACAATCACATACACGCGGTACTACACAGAGCATGTGTTCACTGTTCAGAAGTAGGACACTCCTGGCAACCAAGCTGTACACATTCACCAAAGACAGCAAGAGGGAAAAAAAGACTAAAACACAGTGTGGTTTTGTTCCTGATGCTTCACAGACCTAAAAATTAAACTGCTGTTTCTAATCAAGGATAAAGCAAGCTTGAAAAATACCAGCACAGAAAATACCAATTAACGTTTGAATCAAGAAATATTCAAGCTTAGTATCATTAGCGGGCAGGCAGAGACAGAATTCAGCCCAGCTGAGAGGTCTGAGTCCTGGCTTTGGAGGCAGACACCCCAACAGGCTCCAAACACAAATTCCCAAGATTGTTTGCACACAGGCTATGTGCAAACAAGCGACCCTGCATCCCAGTGACAGGTGGCAATGTTACTAAAAACCAGAAATCCATGCAAAACCTTGCACTTCAAAACCCTTCATTGATTTACAAGTAAAAGTTTCAGTGGATTTAGCTACAACAAGCCTTCCAAGGAAAGGCAATATTGCACGCCAAAGCATCACAATGGAAAGAGCAAGGAAGAAGCAGTACCAGAAGGTAAACGATGGCCACCCAGCTGGTCTTTGACCTGTGCACCAATCAGTCACAAAGCTGGTTAGAATTGAGGGTGCACAGCCCACATTCCATATGGGATAAAAGAAAAGGGCACCTATGTGCCGCTTTGTGTCCTCTTAACAATTTGCTGCCCTTGCAATAAGCCCATGGCATTGCCAGTCCAGAACTACAGTTGCTGGGGCCGAAGGGTTCGCTAACACTGACGATAAATACAGGATGTTAAAGGTGTCACTGGTTGCAGCTGCTTATGTATCTGTAGATATATGGAAGAAACGGGAAAACAAGATTCTGAGCATAATGCTGGGAGCAGAGAACAGACATCATCTTTACAGCTGTAATGCTCCAAGCTGGACAGAAATGACAGAGAAGCATTCAACAGGAAAACAAGACTGTGCTAAAGACCACTAGCATTGTCCCCAAGTTATCTCAGACAGGAAAAAACCCCATCTAACCCAAAGCCTTCACATACCAATTAGGATCAGGGACCCTGAAGGAGCCACACAAATGAAATCACCTGGAACTGCCGGGGACATAATAAACAACACTGTCCTTTTAGGATTCATAAGAGTTTTTCAAAATGTTGGGTTACTGGATGCCTTTGCTACTAATAAAAGTTCATATTTCCCACCTTTAATAATGCATGATAGTAATGATGCCTGGCCCTGGCATTCCCCACTGGCGAGCAGGGTGCTACTTCCAGCCATCCCGGCTTTTTAAAAACCCCTCATGGACAAGCATTACAAACAGCATTCAGATTACAAACCATCCAGCACCTACCAGCTCCACCTTGCTTTACATGACAAACCTCTACCATTGCAGTTTTCAAGATGATATACTTTAGAGGCCAAGACTTGATTTTCCCCACTATAGAGAGCCTAAACCCAGAGGTGCCCAACCTTCTTTGTTCCCCAAACCACTCTGAGTCGTCTTCTTTGTACCGTAGGTTATTTGCTATCTTGAGGGGACAGATTGCTTTAGTCACATAAATATGGAGCTAGGAAAGCAGACCTAGTTATATTCTCTCTGTTTATCACAGATTCCCAGCCAGCATTAATGTTTGGTATACAAGCTCTAGATAAAATCAACAGCATACAAAAATCTTAAGTCTCTTGCAGACGTTCGTTGCTATTGATATTGAATTTTGAGGATGTTACCCTGCTTATTCCACAAACCTGGTATGATAACAAAAAGGCAAAGAGAGACTTTAAAAAGTCAAAGATAAGTTCTTCAATCCTGCCAGTTATCTTGTAACTGAAAACGGATCAGGGAAAATAGAACTATCACTGCAATGGAAAAGAAAAAGAAATGCTAGTTTCAAGTGAATGTTTAACCACAAATCCTTCAACTGAAGGAGAGTCAGGCTGTTAGTAAAGTATTTGCAGTAAAGCAATTAACATTTATATCCAGCTTGGAATGAAAGTTATGTGCATTTTTGGAATGACTACAAATTTGCTTTTATCAAATGCCTAACAGGTTAAAAAAAAAAAAAAAAAAAAGGAGGAGACAAGTATTTCAATAAAAATATAAAGAATAAGCCATTGTACATTGCTACAGGACATAGAATCAGATCACTGGGATGAAAATACCAGCAAGACATTGGCCATTTTTGCACATAAAACACAGTTAAAAACATGCGAGCGTAGAAGCAAGAGTCAAGACATTTTGGAAAAGTTGTTAAAAGTTCAGGCATTGAGGCTTAAGATGGTCTCTAGTCATCAGGGATTGCTACCTTGTGCTGGTAGCATAATTCTGCATCTTCCTAATGCCTTTTTTCAGATGCTGGTCATTGATGGAAACATGCTGGATGGAAAAGATGAGAGCTCTCATTCAATGTGGTGAATGTATTCGTACTCCCTTACCTCCTCCCACACTCAACAGCAACCTTGTTGCTGTTGACCAGCTGCTCTTAAAATCTCGTACCCAAGTGCGATGCAAAAAACCCTCCCAAAAACAAGGAGAAAAGAGCACGAGAAGAGAAATGCTTTAATCGAGCCACCCGTCCTACAAACAGGTCTGTGGTGACAACAACCACCAAAAGGCATCGTCTGCATGAGAAGTCTCCTGCTCAGTCCCCACCTCTCCCCAGCCTCTATTGCCACTGTACCTTCTCCCCCATTTTGTGACATGGGGGAATTTAATCTGTATAGGGCAGCTTTACTTTCAGAAGTGATGACTGCAGATTTTCTGAATAGCTGTGTGTGAACCCAACTTGCAATTTGAGTTTAAATATGCTTCTCAATCTTATTCTGAAAAGCATTCCTCATCAGGAGAGCTGGCCAGGTAACGGACAAGCTACAATTACCTTTGTAAACAGTTTTCAAATGATACCATGCAATACCACTAATTCTCCTCCCCCTACGTGAAAATCCTGTATTTTCGTATATTGCTCCTAGCAGCTTTGCTTTGTTTTAATTATCAATATGTCTCATCAACATTACACTAATCAGGATGTTAATATGCATCAGAAGATTATCACTAAAAGCCTCTCAAATTTTTGTTCATGTTTCTGCATTGTCAGTCTGAATTTAATTACAAATTTTAGCACCAGTTCAGCTCCTAATTCTTTCTGCTTATCAGATTCAAAATGAAGGGTGTTTTCCGTGGCAAAAGCATTGCACATTTTTCATAATAACAAATTCATTATGACCATAATGATCTAAAGTAGCGATAGTGAATTGCAAAAACACCGTTCTGAAGAGATTGACATCTCTTTACAGGGAGCAAAGAATTTAATAAAACAAGGTATTATATTATTGTGCATTGCATTCATATATTTTCATTTAAAACTTTCTTGTAAATGGCCATTTGTGCACTCTTCAGTTAATAGACCAGCGCTTTGACTAATAGCTTCTCAGCAAAGTCCTTAAATGAATGCACTAGACTTGTATCAGAAGCCTAAAGCTGCAGTGACACAAGTGTTTTCATGTGCCCCTGACAACACCATAATCCTTTGAGCATGACCTAATCCTGCGTTCCCACTGACTCAGTCCCTCTTGGCTTCCAGCTCCTTCAGCTGGGTGACCAGGACTGACGGCAGCATGACAGAGGGGATGATGGATTGATGGAGGTGCATGAGCTGGGGCCAGAAGAGGCTCACCCCTCCTTCCAGCAGCAGCCAGCTCAGCTGCCCCGCTGAGACCGAAGTCCTTAATGCCAGCAAGGCTGCTAAGCTCCTTCACATTTCTTTCAAATTGCTCCAGAACCTTTAACTGGAGCCTTGCTTCATCTCACAGATCTCACTGCTGTTAAACCCTCAGCAGCACCAGGGAAGCTGCAGCCCAAACAGAACAGGCATTTTGTGCCATTATACCACTAGAAGAAAGTGCCTTACAGCAGTTGATGCTTTCAAGAGACTGAAATTCGAGAGAAAAAAAGACAATAAAACCTCCCAAAACCAAACATGAGGTTTTGACACCACAATACAAGGTTCAGTTGACTTCTGGGTCTTGTGTTGCATGAATTATTCCCATGCAGGCTCCTATTTGTTCTCCTCAGAGATACAAGGGCAGCATGGCAGAGAAGTCAGCTGTACAGTTTCCCTTCCCAGAGGGAATGCAGACCAGAAGGGATGCTCTGGCAATGCCGGAGAACAAGCCAGAAGCGACAGGCTGGCAGCAGTGTGGTCAAGCTCCGGCACTCCACTCGAGCTGAGCCAGTGTGATCATCAGACTTATGAGATTTAACAAGGTTTCAGGTTCAGCAGGAAGAAATGCAAATGCCTTATAAGATCACAGCGTTCTCACTCACAGATTAGAGGGACATTCCACAGATGATTTAGAGGGACTTTTTTTTTTAATGGTAAAAACATACTGGAGCCTATATTTAGAATTCAGTGCACTGCCACTGGGGTGAAAAGATTTGATTATAAAAGTCTAATTTAGCTTGTCAGCTTAGTTAGCTAGACACTTAAACTGTATTAACTTGCACAATCCAGAGGGCTAAATGCAGTTATGCCTAAATCAATAGCTAAGCAGCAACTCTACATATTGTTACAATAGCTAGTGGCCAGATGTTGGCCATACTGGACACAGCTGGGAAGGGGCTGTAGCCTCCTCTCCTCCCCTCAATAAATACTCCTGTGATACGACCCACCAAAAAAAAAAAAAAAAAAAAACTGAGGAATAAAACACAGGCTAAATGAAGGCAGTGGAAATGGCTCAGAGCAATGCTGGAGACATTCCACGTAAAATCACCAGCACTTGACTTCTTTTGTTCACAGGCATGAGTGCTCCATTTCTGTCCCTTTTGGGAGCTGGTATGTACGATGCTCTTACAGGATGAACCAAGGGGTCTAGAGGCTCCAAAAGGATTACTGAAGCTGAGAGCTTGGCTTCAGGTGTGGAAATTGCTGAAAAGCAGGTAAGAATCAGTTTGCTTCCAAAGTGAATTCATGTGAAAAGGTGTTAACGTGACAGCTGTTGGGTCAGGAGATTTAGAAAAGCAAACAAGATCCAGCATGAGCAGCATCGACAGCAGTAGCTTCTCCCAACGCTCCCTCCTTGCCCTCCCTTACCTGCCTGAGCAGGTCACAGCTCGGGTGGGGCAGAGAGCTGCTCCTCTGCCCACTCTCTCGGCAAGGCTAGCAGCCTCACCGGCAAGTCAATCTGGATAATATTCTCAGCCATTTCAGTTCTTGCCATGCTGCACTCTCATTCAGCAATAAAGCTTGGACTCATCAGCATGCAAAGTGTTAGAATCGGGACCACCTTAATAAGCACAGGCAGATCAGATGGCATGAGCTAAGCAGTGCAGGCAGCAGCAGCGAAGGCACAGTCTTGTCATAAAACATTTATCACCAGGCACAGAAGTTACAGCTGACAGCTTCTTGGCGAAAAAAAACCCAAAACACACCAAAACAAACCCACAATGCAAAAATTATAGCAAAAAAATAGTGTGAAGATTACACTGCAAAACAACCCAGTCATGCTTTTTCTGCATTTTTTTAATGCAAAAAGAGTAATAGCTAGATACTTCAGGACTAGAAAAGTGCTATTCTGATTTTTTTTCCTAAAGACTGATATTTTTTCCTAAAGAAGGAACCTAGAAAATTTTTTGGACACTTGTAGTTGCGTTCCTTTGGCACCGATTCCCCACTAGCCTCAGACATTCAGGCTGCGCTCTTAATTTCAAAGTTTTCATGATATGGACACCTGCCCACACCAAAACCATCCCTTCGTTTCATAAAGGCCACATACCAGTTTTGAGGTAGTAATTATTTCTGGACGCTCTTGACCCAAAGTGAAATTTCTTGGGCTGTCCCATCCCATTACCTCATTGTTGAGTTAAAATTTGAGGCAGCTCCTATTCTCTTCATGGTATACAGATAAAACATGCTAAAAGAGGGGAAAAGGTTGCTCTCTGTCATTTAAAACATCTACTTAACATGTCATCCAACAAAATAACCCAGCTAGCATCACAGGGATAGAGCAACACTTTTGTTCAAGCGCAGAGAAAAATAAGCATCAGCTATTTTAAACTACCACGAGATTCACCATATGTCCTGCTGAGATTGTACCTTCAGACCAGCAGGGACTAGGCAATCTGAAAACGCGTTAAGACCTTCCCCCTGGTGGGGGACACAAAAAGCGGGCTGGTAAGGCAAACCATGGAGGACCACCACTGGGAGCGGCCATCAGCCTTGATGGCACAGGCAATCCCGCAGAAGGCACGTGACCTGCCCTGCACCCCAAACGAGTCAGGCTATCATGCATAATTCATAAGAGCTTCCCCATGACTTGTTATGATTAAGCCAGGCATTGCTAGCCAGTAGCTCTGTGCTATTATGAAGAATAAGATTAAAAAACTGGTCACTGATTCGTCACACTGCACCATATGCAACACATACACCCATACACAGACTGCAAGGGATTGTATTAGGTCTAATGCTACACTGAACAGAGTGGTAAGTAATGAAATACATTTTAAGAAAAGGCTTTTGGATTTCATGCAAGGTAAGAGACTTCAGGAGCGTTAAGCATCGCTGAGATGGCACAAGGATTAAAAAAATGACAGCTCAAGTTAACAAATTCACGCTGCAGACTTTAGTACCTCACGTCTATTTTCTGAGAGAAGATCTGCATGATCAACGCTTTTATTAAACTACAGAAGGGTGTCCGTTTACTGTAATACAGACACATAACACTAGGTAAGGATTTACACATACATCTTGGATTTCTGCTGCCCTCAGAAGATGGTGGAACAAGTGAAGTGACAAGCAATTTACTGAGGCTTTGTACGTTACCTGTACCATTTTGACTCTTTCTCATCCTGGAAATTCAACTCCCACAGAAAGTAAAAAGTATTACAGCCCATTTTTCATGAGGAAAACTGAGATACAGAGAGCTTAAAGGCTTTACCCAAGGTTAAACATCAATCAACATGAGAGAAGGAATAAACCCAAGCCTGCAGAGTCTCCTGACCAGGCAACCTTCAACTTCATTACTCTGCCTTCCTACAAGCAAATACCTACATCGAGAATTTATTCCTGCTGGCACACTTTATCACACAGTAGTGTGTAGCTATCCTGTCCATGCCTGGTCACCACAGCATTGAACAGACAGTGTGTAACATGCAGAAAAGGTGATATATTTGTGATTAAGTATCAGACAGGTTTTGTCAAAATTAAATCAATACACTTTAAAAAAAAATCTCAGAAGAAAAACGGGGGGAAGGAGTCACCTGATCCGATAATAAAACTAGTAACATACAATGTATGTGGCAATTCAAATTTGGATAAAAACCAAGAAAGCCCTTTCCAAAATAGCCTGACAAAAAGTTCCAGCAAAAAAAGTTCTTCTTCCTACACACACTCCTTCTGTGTGGCCTAGTTCAGTTTTATCTTATTATTTGCTTTTGGGGTCTTTTTTTGTCTTCCTCGTTCATCAAACCTTACGCTGAAGAATAGAGAATGAGTTACAGAATGATGCCAGGAGGATGATTTCATTTCAGAGGTCAAAAGGTTGGTCAATAACGTGACACCACCAACTTGCATAAAACAAGACCACCAATGCAAATCTAACCCAAAATTAACACAAAGATCTACAGTAGAAAAAGAAAGAGTGGGCCAAAACAAATGGGAGGGGAAAATACTCCTACGCTGGCCATGCTGTGTTTAGGTACTGCCTTCTCCCAACCTGGTAACTTGCAGACACAGAAAAAACCCACAAGCTTCATCTCTCCTGCCTTAAAAGGTCAAAATTTTCCTGTCCTCATCCTGATTTCATCTCTCCCAAAGATTAAAGGAAACGTGTCGGGGGCGGGGGGGAACCCAACACAAACCAAAAACCAACAACCAAACCAAAAAAGGCCACCAAACAAACAAAAATCAAAGCTACCCTTGCTCATAAAACTGCTTGCTAATATTAAATGTGAAATGTAATTTTTGCAATTGCTTCGCTTCAGTCTTTGTTAAGTAGGAAAGTTAAGTATTAACAGCTATAAATATCTAGGAGACTGGTTTCATTCCCAGTTCTTCAACAAATTTCTCTTATGACTGTTTGGACAGTTGTTTCATCACTCTCTGCTTCAGTTTCCTCAGCTACAGTAGGGAAACAACAGTGCCACTGCCCTGTGAAGTAGAGTATATTAGTAAATCTACAAAAAAGGAGGACAGGAACACAATAAACAAGTTTCAGTTCTATATTTCACCTATTGCACTCTTCCATGATATCAAGAAGCAGGTGAAAACAATTTAAGCACTAGTCCAAAAAATGTAGCTATCTCAAGAAGAGAATTATACAGCCATACAGGAGGAAGGACAAACTTCATCGGTGTTAACGCCCCAGCACCTTCATGCTTTGTAGCAGTTTTCACAGGCAATCTTTGCATTAGTAAGTTTTTTTTTCATTTAACTTTGTTATAAACCCAATTTGCCAGGAAGAGCACTTACCTGTGGACTTCATAATGAACGTGAGAAGCTTGTGCTCACTCCTGACTTGCACCCTGAGTCATGACTAGTATTTCCCACATATTTCCATTTGACCACACCACTAGCCAAGGGCCACCTCTTCAGAAGCATAATCTACAGAAGGAGCACATTTACATTATTACATCCAGAATCAGATGACAGAATGGAAAGCAATTATACAAGAGAGTATTTTTTTCATTCCAATTTGATCTTCTGTCCTGCAAATAGCACCACGATGCTCATGAAAACTAATGCATTTCTGCTACTCACCAGCCTCCCTAATTCCTCAGACAATTACTTCAATAACCAATTTTCTGAGATTAAAAGGTAATCTTCAAAAGTATGAGGGGTTTGAAAAACATAATTAAAACAGGATCAGTCCAGCACCATAAAGCATGCTGGCAGCAAACTACACAACTCCTGCCCAACCGCAGATCCCTGGAGTCATAGAATCACAGAATCATTAACATTGGAAAAGACCTTTAAGATGTCCAACCATGAACCCAACACCACCATACCCACTAAACCATGTCCCGAAGCGCCACATTCACACATTTTCTGAACACATCCAGTGATGGTGACTCCACCACCTCCCTGGGCAGCCTGTGCCAATGCTTGACCACTCTCTCACCTCGCCACAACCCCCTTTCAGGGTAGAGAGCGATAAGGTCTCCCCTCAGCCTCCTCTTCTCCAGACTGAACAACCCCAGTTCCCTCAGCCGCTCCTCAGAAGACTTGTGCTCCAGATCCCTCACCAGCTTCGTTGCCCTTCTCTGGACACGCTCCAGCACCTCAATGTCCTTCTTGTAGTGAGGGGCCCAAAAATCAACATGGTATTTGAGGTGCGGCCTCACCAGTGCCGAGTACAGGGGCACGATCCCTGCCCTGCTCCTGCTGGCCACAATATTACTGATACAGGCCAGGTTGCTCTTGGCCTTCTTGGCCACCTGGGTACACTGCTGGCTCATGTTCAGCCGGCTGTCGACCAGCACTCCCCGGTCCTTTTCTGCCAGGCAGCTCTCCAGCCATTCCTCCCCAAGCCTGTAGCGTTGCATGGGGTAAAGTCAGAAGGCCTCATCACAGCAGGCTCTAATTAAGTACCGTGAGTTGGAAGTGAGAGATGGAGCATCACTGACTGCTTTCGGCCTACACACTCACGGGTGCATATTTGTCTCCTTTAACCTTTGCATGAGGGAATCATGGGGGAAAACAGGACACCAATGTCCCTCGTGCTCATTTCTGCTCAAGTGAAACCTTCGTTGTCTGTACATGTCCCCCAGTGGTGTTCACCCAGCCACGAAGCACATCTCTCCCCATTTTCCAGGCTGCGCATCCAGTCGCACAGGATGCTGAAATGTCAAGCAGCAAGGGGCGGTCTTTAATAAATGCCATGGTGCCCTTTTCTCTGCAGTGAAACACTGCTATATGAAGCTAGTTGCACTCAGCAGATGAATCAACACGAGGCATTAACCCTTGCTTTTGCTCACCCACAGACATTTAAGGGCTGAAGCTTGTTATCACAGTCACATTGCCATGTATGGTGCACCACCACAAGCAGGCTGGAACATGCACAATGTGTTCCTCCAAGAGGCACGTTAAGAAGAGGAATTAGTTTCAAACTCATTGAATAGAAAAGCAGGCATAGATATGGGAGAAAGGCGATAAAAGAGAGCTTGTCTGAAAATAATCCCTTGCCTTTCTCAATGAAGTTTGAAAAGCACAGCAATGACTATGTGTGTGCGTGCACCAGGAGAGCAGTATCATGTACGTACCATCACTAGAGTAAACACACAACAGAGGTGCTTGTTCACAGTTTGGGAGCACTCTAGTAGATGCATTTCAGCTGCTTCTCTGCTGAAAATCAAGCAGCATTTGCAGAAACTGCCCCTTTTAGGAGGTTATCATGAGCTGCTCTTCCAGTGAAAAGGGATTTATCCATCAAAAATTAAATAGAACCTAGCTTCTCAATAAAGAACAAGGTGCAGTTAATCAAGATATCTTCTTTTTTTTTAAAGAAGGATAAAAGTCACAAGACCAAAAAAAAAAAAAAAAAAATCAAACGAGGCATTTTCCTTCAGTTGTTCTTTACAACAAATCAAGGAGATTCAAGGCTTTTTTCCATTCAGAAAGCTTTGCCATGAATTAGGAGAGACCACCACACAGCATACCCTCCTTCAACCACAGGCACCAAAATGTGCTCGGAGGGTACACGTGCGCTCCCTTTTGTGTCAGTGAGCAATGACAGCCCTGCCAGTACTCATTACTGTCTGCTCTGATTTCCACGGGGAGGACTGGAGAGTTTGGAGTTAAAAGCCAAAGGACTATAGTCACAAGGTATTTAATTCATTACTGTTCCCTCCTGCACCGCCCTCACCGCAACACCCCAGCGCAACACCCCGGCCCCAAAGATGCGAACACTAGTTTTGTTTCATAGCTCGTGCTATAAATCAGCATTCATATCTTCCCAAAACGCGTTCTCTGTCACTCACAAGCACATGCGACTACTGACATAAAAAATACATTGACTGAGGGTGTGGAGTATTTCCTCAGCCCCCACTGTCCTGCCCTGGGGACAATTAGCAGGATGGTGCCCCCATGACCAGATCAGAACCTCCTGCTGCCTCCACCATTAGTCATCTTCCTGGAAAAGCCACCTGGCAAGCGGCCAGCTTCAAAGCCTGCCTGCGAGTAAGTGGCTAACAAGCAGCTGCCCTAGTTGCTCTCAGCGACTGGAATGGGCATTCATCCAAGGTTTGGGTTTTCCCTTTTTAATTTTTTTTTTTAAGAGAGATTACTGTAACTAGAGCAGGGAAGGAAAATTAGAAGGCCCCAAATGCATTTTGCTGAGCTTAAATTAGAGAGGAATGGGTGTTTTGGTCTGTGTCCATTTGTGCTTTCTTGTAAATAAAGGAGAAAGTGGGGGAAGGAAGATGAAGGGGAGCAATACAGAAGTCAACATAAAAACCTCCTCTCTTCAGGATAATTTCAAGCCTGATGGGTGAAGGAGGGAGTGGGTGGGAAGCTGTCCTGAGGCATCTTTCTCTCCTCTGCATCATAACAGATCAATGAACTAATGGTCGTCTGCTGCAAGCAGACATCTGCACAGCCCAAGACCAGGCCTCAAAGAAAAGAAAGCTGCTGCCATAGATGGAGATGTGTGGGATAAGAAGTTAATGCTGCAGAGCATCAGCACTATTCGGTAGTCTGAGAGCAGAAGAGACTATAGACTTCTATTCACGAGTGCAAAGGATGCCTTTCACTGCCCACTGGGGTATCAAAGCACAGCTAAAACTCACTCTTTCCAAAATCACATTGCAGAAATTTTGATCATCTATTGCTGACTTTGAAATCCTTCTGCTAAATTTCATGGAAGGCTTTGTTTGTACGGGCCAGTTCATAACATCAGTTTGATCCTGTTAAGCAGGCCATCGGCTGCATACGAATCAAGAAGTGACTGCAAACGGATTATGAACAGTAGCGTCCTGTTAGACTGTCACTCTTCTGCAGGCACTCGAGCTGAGCAACTGTCAGAACTAGCATAAAAAAAATGACAGAGCAGAAATGTGACGTAGGTATTACCTACAATGAAAGAGTTTTTTAAAAAATTGAAAACCAAGATCAGTGATCTACAAATATTACACTAAGATGTCTAGTAACTGACCACAAAGCATAAGTAACTAAAGCTCATCAATAACCCTGAGAAGATACGTGATGAACCTTCAAAGGGTGTCATGGACACTAGAAACATTAGAAAAAGCCCATTCCTCCTTAAAATGTTAGCTCTTTACTTAAAGCTCCACAGGATCATACTGAAATTACATACTTCATAAAGGACAATGTAGCGTTATCTAAGTACATGCCTCACGCAGCCTTTGTTATAAAAATTCATAGAAGAGAAAACTTTCATCAAGTGCTATTAAACACAAAGATACCCACTGCCATTCCAGCAAGCACCTGATCAATAAGTTACTGGAAACTGAGCAAATGCATCATGGAGGTATCTTTGCTGACTATTGCATTCCTTCTCATCTTTACCTTCAACCTATGAACATAACCTGATGGTGAGGTAAGTACTAACTAATGTACCATTAGCACCAGCATTTCCCCATCTCAACGCATGTGCCATTTTGCTCTTTTACGTTTAGCCTTATGTATCATACCATGACGCAATTCCCACAGATTCAAGGGTACTTTTGTTACCACTAAAAACTTCTGCAAGAGGATGAAAGAAAAATCAAATGAGATCTTGGCCCTCTAAACACGTGTGACTATTTAAAGTTAGGAGGAGTTATACTTTGCCGACAAAGCAAAGTAGATGCATTATGTCCTTTACATTATGTCCTCACACATATGTCCATTCACCAACATGGAAATAGTGTAATTCCCCCCCCCCCCGCCCCGAAAAATCATTTTTGTTTATATTTGAACATCTGCAAACAGTTTGACTGCAGTCTGGGGGATATGCAGAGAGTAGCATGTGTGGGCTTGCTAGAAGCAGGGGTGGCCAAGTCCCCCTGTGGCAGCCTCCAATCTCCAACCCAGCACCAACACCAGCTTCCTCCAGCGCCCCAGCTCATGCTCAGACTGTGGCCAGCCACTGCGTGGGTTTCAGTACAATCACACAGACCTCAGCTGCTCATTTGTTCCTCACCATTGCAAAAGCTCTCACATTTCCACAAGTTTTAGGAGCAGGCTTTCTCCCACACTCAAATACCCCCAGGGGCCAAACGCAAACCTTAGCTAAGCAGCAGGAGTAGATTCACAAACACCAGCTGTTGATCCAGTACCTACCAGGAAGTCATGACGCTTTTCAAAACAATGCATCACTTCCTATCATGCCAGCCCACCCCACATACAGTCACCAAACTCATCTTCCAAGAGGTGATGCAATGGTGAAAGTTTGTGCACATTCCAAGAAAGAGTCCAGCCCTTGATCTGGCTTCCATTTTGTTAAAGTAATCGTTTACACTTTCTTTGGTAAAAGCCCAATTAATACAAAAAATAATTCTAGATTGCCTTTCTATAAAGGGTTGTGGTTTGAGTTGGAGCAGAATTAGTCCTTCTGGAGCATGACTGCAGCACAACCCTGCAGCAGATGAGTTAACTTAACAATTGAGAGATATTGCTGCAATATGATGAACTACTTTTCTATAAAATTAGCATAAAAAGCAAAATAAAAGATATAACACGTCATTCTCACACAAGAAAAATTGCTTATTAAATATGAACACAACCTGCTTATGCAACCGATGTTTAATTGCAGACTTCTACAAGGTGCTGAGGGAACTACTCCCTGGCTCAGCAGCCAGTCCCAAGAAATTAGCCTTAACCTCTCTCTCACCTCCTTCTGCCCAACCCAGCATTTGCAATTAGAGAACTGAGAAGACTATTATTTTAACTGGGAGCAAGTTTCAGCGTTTAAAGATGAAAAGATGCAGCTTCCACTCACTCTCCTATTATTGGTAACCACAGGACCACCCACACACACAGAATACAGCGTTTAAAGCCTTGTTTCATTCTCTTCAGTACTGAGACTTCCTGCACTGTGGAAGGTTTTACTCCCCAACAAATGATCTTTTATCTATATGGCTACCAGTAAGCATGAAATTCTGCAATAATACTCATGTAACTATTTTTTCTTTTTAATACAATAGTTAATGGGTATTAGCATCTCATTGCAAGAGGAATCCTCCTGACTAAGAACAATGTTTGCTCCTGAGTGGGCACACCCACTCAAGAAAAAACAAGAGGAAGTAAGTCACATCCTGCAAAACGTATTTAATGTAAAGCTCATTACCCTGGTGCTTGTTGAACAGGATAGTGGCTTCCTCTGGTGTGGCAATAATAGAGGCTTTCGTGAGCAAACCCTGGTTCACAAGGAGTGAGAAATACGGTTGCATAAACACAGTCCAGCACATATAAATACCAGAGTTGTTAGTACCAGAATAAACCAAGACATGAGGCACTATGGGGGAAAATGAAAGAAAAAAAATCTCTGACTAATTATTTAAAACACCTACGCACACTTTAAATCACTGAAGTAGTAAAGACAACTGAATGATAACTGTGGAATCACTGCATATGTTAGTTACCTGTGCTCATGTGAGCTCAGCTGCTCGTTTACCTTGTACACAGAGAACTTTATAAAAAACAAACTTACTATTTAGGATTTTTTGTCTTAGTGGTCTTCAATCATTCTGACACATGCACAAAAGACTGCACAAGGCGTATCATCCAATATACCATTAGTAGCAATTTCTGCACTGCAAAAGCAGACTTTTTCTTGTTATCTTAATAGCCCTTTTATTAAAAACTCCTTACAACTGAATAGCAAATTTATTTTCCACTTAAAACCTAAGCAAAGGCCCAGAGAGTTGAATCCAACTACAATTCCGTAATCTGTTGAGTCCAGCTAGTATAGTATTTACAACAAACACCATGAGTCTCTTTATTTCACATTTTTGCTCGCAGCCTACATCCAGGCTTCACACTGAACTACAGCATATCCACTTACCATTGTCCATTATGATTGTATAGTTTAAAAAAAAAAATGTTAGACACAGATGTATTTGGGCCTTTATGTTAAGGTTTGAGTTAAAAGGCAAGAAGGGAGGGTGAAAAACCCCCAGCCTTCTCCTTGTAACACAATTTCTACAATCAGACAGTAGAGAGCAACTGCCAACTGCAATAGCACGCATGGCCAAGTCACTGGTGTGCACCATTTCATCTGAAACACACAGCTGAATCAATGCTCGATACAGCTAGAGGGAGTGCTGTCGGGGTACTTGCCACCATGCTCAGCCGTCTAGCTGCTAGTGATATCACTCTCAGAAACAATTCAAGGACAGGCTTCTTCTATCATTAAAAAACAGGGAGGACAAATACATTTCAATCTATACCACACGACACTTCTGGAGAAAAGGGAAGGATTAGGGAAGAGAGAACTACAAAATACAGGAGAAAATTAAGCACTGGTTCATTACTTAAACACTGGCAAACAGGAAGCAACAGCTTCCTTTATAGCCGCATCCCTCCCAGGGGGCCCACCAGCAAGCCACGCAGGCAAGGAGGAAGCAGCCCCATCACATGACATCCCAAAACACGCTGGTAGCTATTTTTACATAGCCCCATAAGGGCTACAGCAGTCGCTGCTTATTGCAGAGCAGAATGCCTGTCAAAAAAAAAAAAAGAAATAGCATACACGGTTCTCTCTGGCAGATGGGAAGAGCCAGAGGTTTTGCTAAAATGGACAGCACAAAAAGACAGACCTGCGCACAATCACATACATGCTTGCCTGGATTTTGGCTGGGATAGAGTTAATTTTCCTTCTAATAGCTGGTATAGTGCTGTGTTTTGGATTTAGGACAAGAATAATGTTGGTAACACACTGATGTTGTTAGTTCTTGCTAAGTAGTTGTAGTGCTTATTTTAATTCAAGGACTTTCCAGCTTCCCAGGTTCTGCCAGTGGGGGGGTGCACAAGAAGCCGGGGGGGGTCACAGCCAGGACAGCCGACCCAGACTGGCCAAAAGGATATGTCCTACCATGTAACGGCATGCTCAGTATATAAAACTGGAGTAGGCTGGGGAGTGGCAGCTGCTGCTCAGGGACGTTCAGTGTGATGGCGTCTGTCTTCTCAAGTCACCATCACGCGTGATGCAGCCCTGCTTCCCTGGAGGTGAATGAATTCCTTGTTTTGCTCTGCTCGCGTGTGCAGCTTTTGCTTTACCTGATAAACTGTCTTTATCTTAAACCCACGAGTTTTCTTCCTTTTATTCTTCCGATTCTCTCCCCATCCCACCGGGGCTGGGAGTGAGCAAGTGGCTGTGTGGGGCTTAGTTGCCAGCTGCAGTTAAACCAAGGCTGAAGCAATTACGGCTCCTACCCCTTTGTTCACGCCTACTCTAAGCGGCATCCATGGTACCTAAAGAGACTGCACCCAGGCCCAGCTATCCTGGGATGTGTTACTGCCCTGTACCCACCTGAGGGACCCTAAATCACCAAATTCTCACATCAGCAGAAAAGCAAGTGCCTCCTTCTCTCCAAACATTTAAATATCTCTCATACTTCTTACGATTTAAGTTAATTTTTGTTTTCCGCCTTCTGAGCAAAGCCACAGTCTCCAAAGCCCAGACCTGATGGTACCATGGGCTGCTTTGGCATCTCTAACATAGATTCTTTCAAGTGCCATATTTTTTTAAGAATCAGAGAACGTCAGCAATATAATCAGAAAGATTCCTGATTGCTTTTTACGCCCCGGGCCACTCTTTGGAATACCTAGAAACTAAGTACTTATGCTATACTATGAATTAAAAAACCAATTCATTATATCGGTTTCACATTCTTTTTCCTCCATTTTGTATATATATGATGACTGTATTTCCAGATATTCATTTTCCAGCTACCTGAGGAAAGTACCCACCTACCTTCTGTACAGACTTCAGACTTTACCACAGACTCCACTTGCATAATAAAGATGTCCACATTTGACACCAAATAACAAGAGGTGGTTTAATTCTTCTCACACAGGCAACCACAAACAATCCAACCTTCCAGCACTGGGCTTTGCTCATTAACGTTGAGTTCTTCAATTACGACAACAACTGCAATTCTGAAGAATTTTAAAGAATTGTTTAGGAACACCAATGCACTTTAATACATTGATGAAATAAACATTAACACAAGCCCTTGTGTTATTTTATTTCCTTGACAACAAGGCTTCAGCACCTTGACAAGGCATCAAAAGGAGCCACAAAATTCCACATGAAGCCAGAACAAAAGGCATCCATAACATTAACCACCTTGACATTCCCAAACAAAAACTGAGGTCTTTCTTTAAAGCATGAATACTCTACCTTCTTCATAAATTCCTGATGGATGTCCAAGCCACACATTAACTAGTTGTGCCATGGTATGACAGAAAGGCATTTTTCCTCTGCCTACTGAGTAACTCCAAAGTATCACAGGAGCAGTTTAAGGACCTTTGTAGTTACCTATTGACAAATACCATTCTTGCCATTTCCAGCCATAATTGCTGTCTCAAAAATGCAACTTTAGAACAAAAGTCCTTCCTGTTCCCACCATCTGCCTTAAATTTTACACCAAGGGCTTACGTTCTGCTTTCATTTGCAGGAACGTAAGTGGAAGATAGCAAAGGAGGTCTCAGGAGGAGCTTAGCTATGGCATCCACCCGGCGGAAAGCCGTGTCCACAAAAATGGATGTGTCAACCCAGAGAGAGCTCCCATGGAAACATGCGGCCACCCAGGTCTCAGGCTGCAGAGAGTGCCAGAGCCTCTCACGGGTAACGGATGGCAGCAGTGGGAACAGCTGTGTGAGGTGTGGCCAGGGGGATGATCTGCTCAGCCTGGTGGCAGAGCTACCAGAGGAGGTAGAAAGGTTACGGAGCATCAGGGAGTCTGAGAATGAGATGGACTCGTCGAACCACGCTCTGCCTTCCCTGATGCAGAAGCAGGAACAGCCACCAGAAAAAAAACAGGATCAAAGGAGTCCACCATCCTCCCCTGCCAGGCTGAAGGCAGTAACTTAAAAGAAAGGAGCAAATGGTGGCAAGTTCAGGGCGGCAGGCAAAATCCCCTTCTTGCCCACCTCACCTCCCCAGGTGGCTCTGTACAACAGGTATGATGCTCTGGATGTGGACAGATAGTCCATGGATGATGTGGGTGATGGTCTAGATACACTGGAGGTGTTGCCAAGGTCAGAAAAGCCTATCCCACACATCACAATGATCCCCACAAGAAAAAAGAGAAGGGTTATAGTCATAGGTGACGCTCTTCTGAGGTCCCATATGCCAGACAGACCCTTCTCTAGGGGAAGTCTGCTGCCTCCCTGGGGTCCAGATTAAGGACATCACTAGGATACTTCCTAGCCTGGTACAGCCCTTGGACTATTACTCACTAGTGCTCTTCCATGTGGGTGGCGATGAAGCTGCAATGCATAGTCGAAGAGCAATCAAGAGACTTCAGGGCCTTGGGAGAGTTGGTAATGGAATCTAGTACACAGGTTATTTTTTCCTCTCTACTTCCAGTTGCTGGCAGTGTCATAGGAAGAAACAGAGGGGCCCAGTCTATTAATGCATGTCTCTGTGACTGGTATGACCTCCACAGTTTCAGGTTTTCTGATAATGGGGTGGCCTACACAGCACCTGGCTTTCTGGCACCAGATGGGATTAACCTTTCTTAAAGGGGGAAGAGGGTCTTTGCTCACAAGCTAGCAGGGTTTATTGACAGGGCTTTAAACCAAACTTGAGGGGGGAGGGGGATAATAGCAGGCTTACCCATGACAAGCTGTGGGATGACACACCAAGGTTAGAAGGACGCAGTGCTAGTGAGGCCCCTCAGCCTGGTGCTCTGAGATGTGCTGGCTGCACTGCAGCACGCAAAGTCTTACGGAGATGAACCAGGGGCTCCCGAGGTAATAGCAGCCAACAGGGAAACAGCAGTGAAAGACCTCAAAGGAACTAACTGCCGTTCCTCCACAAGGGTGACATGGCCAACAGCCCAGCTCAAGTGCCTGTACACCAATGCACGCAGCATGTGCAACAAACAGGACTTGGAAGCCATCATGCTGCTAGAAAGCTACAATGTGGTTGCCATTACTGAAACTTGGTGGGATGAATTCCACAATTGGAGTGCGGCTATCAATGGCTACAGGCTGTTCAGAAGGGACAGGCTAGGAAGGAAAAAGCAGACGTGTTGCCTTCTATGTCAAGAAAGAACCATCTGTGTGTGAAGAACCATCTCTGAAGAATAGCCATGAGCAGGTTGAAGGCTTGTGGGTAAGAATCAGGAACAGAAGCAACAACAGAACCAACCTTGTGGTTGGTGTCCATTACAGGCTGCCCGATTAACAGGAGTCTATTGACTAAGCCTTCTTACTTCAGCTACAGGAGCCATGACGCTCGCAAGCTTCCATCCTGCTTGGGGACTTCAACCACCCTGACATCTGCTGCAAAAGTAGCACGGTGAGCTGTAGGCAATCCAGGAGACTTCTGGAGTGCAGTGAGGATAACTTCTTAACCCAGGTAATAGACAGCCCTACCAGAGGGATTGCCATACTGGACCTGTTGGTCACCAATGCAAGTGAGCTAACTGGTAAGGTCAAGATTGGAGGCAGCCTGGGCTGCAGTGATCATACACTGGTGGAGTTTGCAGTTCTGAGGGATATGGGGCAGGTGAAGAGTAAAGTCCGCACACTGAATTTTAGGAAGACAAACTTCCAGCTCTTCAGGGAGTTAGTAGGACCCACTGGGAAACTGCCCTCAGGGACAAGGGAGCAGAACAGAGCCTGCAGAACTTTAAGGATGCTTTCCACAGAGCACAAGAGCTCTCAATCCCCAAGTGTAAGAAATTGGGAAAGGAAGGGAAGAGACCGGTATGGATGAGTCAAGAACTGCTCATCAAACTAAAAGGCAAGAAGGAAATGCACAGGCAGTGGAAGCAGGGACAGGTATCCTGGGATGAGTACAGGGACGCTCCCCAGTTGTGTAGGGATGAGGTCAGGAGGGCCAAGGCGCAGCTGGAGCTGAACTTTGCAAGGGATGCAAAGAATAACAAGAAGGGCTTCTACAGGTATGTTGGCCAGAAAAAGATGTTCAAAGAAAGCGTACCTGCCTTGAGGAGCAAGACTGGCAAACTGGTAACAACAAACGAGGAGGATGCTGACTTCTTTGCCTCAGTCTTCACTGGCAGTCTCTCTTGCCACACTCGAGGGGATGCACTGCAAGACGGAGACTGGAGGAGCAAAGTCCCTCTCACTGTGAGAGAAGATCAGGTTCAAGACCACCTGAGGAACCTGAACATACACCAGTCTATGACACCTGACGAGATGCATCCCAGAGTCCTGAGGGAATTGGCTGATGTAGTTGCCAAGCCACTCTCCATTGTATTTGAAAAGTCATGTTAGTCAGGTGAAGTCCCTGGTGACCGGAAAAAAGGAAATATTGCACTCGTTTTTCAAATGGGCAGAAAGGATGACCCTGGGAACTACTGATCTGTCAGCCTCACCTCTGTGCCTGGGAAGATGATGGAACAGACCCTCCTAGAAGCTATGCTAAGAAACATGGAAGGCAAGGAGGTGATTCGAGACAGCCAGCATGGCTTCACCAGGGGCAAGTCTTGCCTGACCAACCTAGTGGCCTTCGGTGATAGAGTGACCACATCAGTGGACAAAGGAATAACTACCGATGTCATCTATCTGGACTTCTGTAAGGCCTTTGACATGGTCCCCCACAACATCCTTCTCTCTAAATTGGAGAGACATGGATTTGATGGGTGGACTGTTTAGTGGATGAGAAATTGGCTGGATGGTCACACCCAGAGGGTAGTGGTCAACTGCTCAATGTCCAGATGGAGATCGGTGACGAGCAGTGTCCCTCCGGGGTCCATACTGGGACCAGCACTCTTTAATATCTTCATCAATGACGTAGACAGTGGGATCGAGTGCACCCTTAAAGAGTCTGCAGACAACACCAAGCCAAGTGGTGCAGCTGACATGCCTGAGGGATGGGATGCCATCCAGAGGGACCTGGACGAGCTCCAGGAATAGGCCCAGATGAATCTTTTAACCTTCAACAAGGCCAAGAGCAGCGTTCTGCACCTGGGCCAGGGCAACCCCCAGTATCAGTACAGAATGAAGGGATGGAGAGCAGCCCTACCAAGAAGGACTGGGGACTACTGGTAGATGAAAAGCTGGACATGAGCCGGCAATGTGCGCTCACAGCCCAGAAGGCCACCTGTGTCCTGGGCTGCATCCCAAGCAGTGTGGCCAGCAGGTCAAGGGAGGGGATTCTGCCCCTCTGCCCCGCTCTGGGGAGACCCCCCTGCAGTGCTGCGTCCAGTTCTGGAGCCCTCTGGAGCACAGGAGAGACATGGACCTGTTGGAGCACAGTCAGAGGAGGCCACAACAATGCTCTGAAGGCTGGAACAGCTCTGCTGTAGGACAGGCTGGGAGAGCTGGGGGGGCTCAGCCTGGAGAAGAGAAGGCTCCAGGAGACCTTACTGCAGCCTGCCAGGACTTAAAGGGGCTTATAAGAGAGATGGGAAAAGACCTTTTAGCAGGGCCCATAGCAATGGGACATAGGGTATTGCTTGTAAACTAAAAGAGGGTAGATTTGGACTAGATCTAAGGAAGAAATTTTTGACAATGAGGGTGGTGAAACCCTGGCCCAAGTTGCCCAGAGAGGTGGTAGATGGCCCATCCCTGGAAACATTCCAAGTCAGGTTGGACGGGGCTCTGAGCAACCTGCTCTGATTGAAGATGTGCCTGCTTATTGCACGGGGGTTGGACTAGATGGCCTGTAAAGGTCCTTTCCAACCCAAACTACTCTATGATTCTATGAAAGGTTTGGACTGATAAAAACAATGATACAAAACAGACCATATCAGAAATGTAAGTCTTCATACACACTACACAGTTATATTCTGTTTATGACAGAAAGAAACAAGCACTCAGTACATTTGAAATCTTTATCAGATTTGCAAATATTCCGTTATGGTAGTGATTTCTTGCCACTTTTTTGTACCATTGCTGGTTTTAGTAGGACAACTTAAACACACCCAGAAATCCTCACTGAATACAGATGCTAATTTTTTCCATGGTCAGTGCTAAAAAGTCTTCATTCTTCAGCTCTTAATGATTTTAATAAGCATCATGTGTTTTTTAGAATTACAAAAAATTACCACTCCCAGGCTGTGAATGCAGAGGTCCTGCAGCTATGAATTACAGATCCCCATTAAAAGCATCAATCCTTTAGTGCTTGTCACTCTTCCAGCTATGCATTGTTGAGCATTCCTTAAATTAGTACTCTCCAAACAACCAAAACCATGTTGCTTTATAGAATCTTGCAGTCCCTTTGGCCAATTCATTTTTCTTCAATCAGATCCAAATTTAACACAGAGTCTTATGAATTTTCAATTTATGTTACGCTGAAGTGTAGAGCTCCTCTCTCAAGGATTTAGCCTAACATGCACACACACACGAAATTGCCATTGTTAACTGAAGGGAATTTTCACTAGCACAGAGCTGCTGCAAAAGCAAAGCTGAAGCAATCTGAAGTCATCCGCTACAGACAATGCCCAGCTTGTGCTCTGCACACAGGATGCCTGTGTCGGGAGTCCATGCTGACTACAGTGAGATCAGCAGTCAAATATAGCCCGAAGGCAGTCTCCCTACTGTTGTAGGTCCTTCTCCTTGCCAATACGGCAGAATGGCATTGATCCAAATGGATTGCATCAAGACATTAAAGCTTATGTTATTTTATGTATCCTGCCCAAACTGCAAGGGAATAAGGTTGTTGGAAACACAAATGAGTTAGAGTAAGAATACAGGTGAACAGCCAAGGAAGCTACAAGCTAGAATGCAAAACACACACAAAAATGCAGACAGGTGCAGGGTGCACAAAAGACTAAAGAGTTTATCAGTAGGTATTGGATGTCTGTTTATGAAATATAGCTACACCAGGAATAATCTTGTGTCACAGCAATCACCTGGCAATCATCAAAAGCACAAAGCCCTTCAATATTAGTCCTGCAGTCTTAAGACTCTGTTAAGTGAGCAGACAAAAGGTGACCGACAAGTTAGTATGGAAACAAGGAAACACAGAAAAGGTAAATTAAAATCAGACTCATCGAAATTCCATGACAGAGGCCACACAGTCTTGATTTCAGGAGGAATTAAACAGTGCATGCCAGCACAAACATCACTAGAGCTATGATAGTCCTGGCAGCTACTTTTCAGAGCTGCCCTTCCCCATATTTACAAAGGAGGGCATGTCTCCTTTCAATCCCATAAATACAAACAGCAAATAACCAAAGTGACTTCTGCCACTTCAGTTGGAAATAATGGTCTTAGCTCAAATTGCACTAAGCACCATAATTAAAAGCAATGAGAAAAACCAGATCCCATTCCTCAAAACTGCCCAATTTCCCAGCCACATAGGAATTAGAATGTGTCTGCATGAGTTGCATGGCAGAATTATTTCATTTAGATGCTTCCCCTTTCCACCAAAAGATGTCGGGGGGGGGGGGGGGAAATCGATCTTCTCAATGTCTTTCCAAATTCCTTTTATTTATTTTTTAAAATAAAAGACAGATCAGTCAGCATGGTCCATGCACTGAAAGTTCGAGTCCCAGAGTTTACTCAGCAGTTTGTTTACGTGGATGTGACTCCACTGATCACACCAGATACAATAGAGATTTGCCTTCACACAAGTAAATGCCAGATCATACATGGAATCACAGAATCACAGGTTGTAAGGGACCTCAAGGATCACCTCATCTAAGACTTCTTGGCAAAAGCATTGTCTAGACAAGATGGCCCAGCACCCTGACCAGATGAATCTTAAGTGTCCAATGCCAGGGAACCCACCACTTCCCTAGGGAGATTATTCCAATGGCTGATTCTTCTCACTGTGAAAAAAATTCCTCGTGTCCAATCAGAATCTCCCCAGGAATAACTCGTACCCCATTACCCCTCCTTTTTTCCATATGACTCCTTGTAAAAAGGAGCTTCCATCTTTGTAGCCACCCCACTGGAATATGGTGATAAGGTCTCCCCTCAGCCTTGCTTTATTAAGGCTGAACAAAGACAGTTCTCTCAGCCTTTCCCCATATGGCAGACTTCGCGGTCCTTCGACCATCTTTGTGGCCCTTCTCTAGAACCTCTCCACCCTGTCCACATCTTGTTTGTATAGCGCAACACCTTTTTTTTTTTTTATAGTAAGAGAGTGCACACTTTCTATCCACTTGCTATGCAATAGCAAACAACAGGCCATTGGGATAGGCAATGAGGACATCGCAGTTTCCACTCCTGGCAAAACAGTGCCACTTCTATTGCCATTGCTAAGTAGCTAACAGGAGAATGTGATTTAAGGACAGACAGCGATAAGGATTTACATGTTCACATCCACATTTGTGGATGCCCAGAATTACAGTCAGGTTCAAGCAGACTGTGGAAGAATGGGAAGAGGATCGAGTGGCAAACTACTTTTTTAACATGTGAGGCACGGTCTAAGCTTCTACCCGACAGCAACTACAGCTCTAAGAAAACTGGAAGCCTGTCATGTATTTCAAGATTTTCAAAAAGAGCAAAAAACACAGGCTTTTTTCATACAGAAGCTTCTCAGTTTCACCACGACAGATATAAGGTTTGCCCAGGGGAGGGGAGGAAGTGAATGAGTCTTACCATTTGCAAGTTTATGCAAGTTTATTTGCAAGTCTTACCATTTGTTGCTAAGTGCAACAGGAGACTCCTTGTCTAGCTACCTTGTCACATTAAGGCTAAGTGGTCTGAAATCAGGATAAACCCAGAATTCTCCAAACTGGATGTAATCTGAGAAACCCAAAGATGGCCTCTGAACATGGTCTATTCCCAACTTCAAAAAAATTTCAGAGGAATTGTCATTAGCAAAAAAAAAAAAAAAAGGCAAAACACCAAAAACCAAAATGGGTATTCAGAAAAAAGAAACACAAACACCCCCCCAAAGACCAAAAAAAACCACCAAAAAGAGACCCAGCAGTAACCTGTCCTTGCCCGCAATGCAGCAGCAAGCAAGCAACAAGAGAGTCAAGAAAAAGCTGTCTTCAGGCTGCAAATTAGTTGTACACAATGACAGGCTACTGAAAAGAGATGAGAATTCTTTAAAATAAATGACGGAATGATAACGGGACAAGAGCCTGATTATTTTTGGTAATGACAAAGGGGGTTTTTTTGATCACATTTTTGTTAATTAAAGGACGATGAAGAAAATTCATGTAGATTTTTAAATTGTTGGCTAAACTGTGAAGTGTCTTAACAAAAAAGGAAACCATTAAAAAAACAAAAAAATCTTCAATGTTAAAAGATGCATCAAAACTTGCAGGATTCAACAGAAAAGGTGGAATTACCAAACTCTTCAGAGAATTGCTCAGCAGACATTTAATACACACAAAGAGCAGTTTAACTACAGTTAGGAAACAAAAAAAATATTGATCATTACAAGTTCCAGAAGAATGTCTTGAAAACCTCTGTCCTGGGAGTCCAAAGCCAAGGTCTGAAACCTGAAGTGACACTAGTGCTACAGATGATCCAATGAAGAGCAATAAAGATGTTCAAACAGCATGATGGATTTACACACAGTGAGAAAAAAAAAAAAATTACGAAGGAGTGGATCAAGCTTTAGCAATCTGTTCAAGACCTAAAGACAAGAAACCTGAATAATCTACGCTGTTACTTTACTCCAGACATTCAGGAATAAAAGGCAGTAAATTAAGTCCGTGAATTTTGGAGTCTTTGAAAGCAGATCACAGTAAAGAGTTCCTAAAAAAGCTGGTAGAATAATCTGTTTATAGCTAAGTCAAAACATAAATATATCTTGTATTTCATTAAAGAATTAATTTCCAACTAAGAAGACTGAGACCTCATCCATACCCCTAGTGAACTGATTCTCTCCTCCCTCCAGACAAATGTAAAAATTATTACATGTGCTTCATCATTTCAGGAGATAAGAATCTCATTGTTGCTGCCTTGCTCCATGGGTAATTGCTTCTAACTGTAAACGAAGTGCTACTTACGCAGATCCGCTATGATTGCGCATCCACTGTGTAAAGGTGTGCAGAACTGTGTGGTTTGCATGGCAGACAGTAAATACAGACATGATGATAAATGTAAAATCCTGACCACAAATAGCAGATTCCAAATTGCTTGTTAAACAACACAAGACAGACTGCATACACAGAAACAGAAACAGTAAAAAGAGGTAAGTTCAGGCTATCTCTTTTCAAGCAGTACTAATGAAGTGATGGCAAAGTATTCTTTAAAAAGGAAGTATTTTTCTTCCTCTGCATGGATCTGATTTTATTTTCTTATGTTCACAAGTTCATCACACCCCAGATTTGGGCAGGGCAAGACAGCAGCAAAGCAAAGCAGAGCACGGAGGAATGTTTACATTCCTCAGCAGTGTTCTCACTGACTTTCATACCCACTAAAAAAGAAAAAACCACCCAATGTCATCACCAACTTTTAAAAAAATGCATATAGGAAACTTTGTTTAGGATTTTGGACATGTGAGGGAACTTCATATTTTAACTGCTGCAAGGACTAATTCAAAGGACACTTTTCATCAGCACAGCTGTTCGGCCAGCTCTTCAGTTTTGCTTAATGTTTTTGTTTTCCAAGACAGGGGATGTCTGTTAAAGATTTTCACTCTATCTCCAGCCAGAAGCCCTTCACATGGATGCAGTCTGCTTTCCAGATACTTGCTACAGATGATAGCTAATTGAAAATCCATCTTTAAACATGTAAACACATCCTGACTCAAGTTCTGAACTCACATGTAGTGGGAACACAATGCATGTTTTGTTGCCATTAATTATAATCCAAACATCTCTATAAACGTTCAGCTGCCTAAAGTCACCTGCCTGAGGAGGTTACGCATTTGAAGCAATCTGCCAGCACCTTAGCAAGAACCAGCAACTCTTACACTTTGGTGAGACCAGACTCTTTGAGGAGCCATCTAGTCTTGGAGCCTGTAGATGCATTAAACAAGCCAAAACCAGGTCCAACCCTTTGTAGGACTGTTACAGACATTTATATATATCGGGTCATAAGTGAACAGAAAGAAGGAAAAAAAGTCTTATATAACAATAGAGGATTCTATATAATAACACCTTATAACACTACTGAATTTCAGATCCTATTGCTGGAATCACCTCACTGAAATTCCCTGAATTACTTCCCCCCCGGAAATTGTGTTAAAACATGGAATAAAAACAAGCTTCTGGATATGTTTTACAACAACACATTCACTGATGAGTTGGGCACCAATTTGTGGCCCCACTTCTCACTACTCAACTGCATTTCCTTATGTAAGAACCTTTTTAAAAACAAATCCACATATTTATAAGCAAATAAACTTTTGATTGCAGCTTGCCTTACAGACACAGTAGCTCACCAAAAAAGGGGCCCAAAAGCCTAGCATTAACCAGTGATCAAAAGGCAGTCCCCTTCTTTCCCCAAGGGTGAAATTTGTTGCATATCATGTTTATTAATACAGATCAGCAATCCCAAAACAGAGGTCAAAAGTTAACGCCCCCTCCTCACTGATTTGTGTTGTGGTAGCAGTCTTCTGTCAAACAACAATAATTTAAGCTACAGTTCTATGCACACAGTTGCCTTGATTAAAACAAACCAACCCATGCTGCCAGGATTGTTTTCTTTGACACAACGCTTACACCGTGCATGGCCAGCGGCTCATAAGGCAACAGCTGCCAGCATGAACCCAACATACCATCATAGGGAAAGTCATCTCCCCACTGCCACAGCAGCCAGGATAAGGATTTCAGTGAACAAAAACTTCTCCCAAGTTTCAAACCAAATGCAATGCAAGGAAGTGGTAAGTAACTCCTCTACTTCTCCATATCCCCCCCAGGGAATTTTTGAGTAGGACCTCCACAGACAGGCAGACCAAAAAGTTTGAGTCCTCTCAACAGACAAATTATCCAGACCATTGTTGTACAGGTCGGTTGGACAGTGGCCCAAACAATAAGCTGTTTTTAGAAAACCAGGGATTCATCCTCTTATGTGGCATGAGGGAGGGATTTAGCCTTAATTTAGCACCATTTAGAAAAGATTACCCTTTAATTGCAGTAGGAGTTGGCAGACACGGGCAGCAATGAAAAGCTTTTATCCTGCAAAGCTTCCAGCCGGCTAGCGACAGCTCCACGGCCAGAAGCGGAGAGCCACTCCGGGCCGTCCCCGGGGCAGGGCTGGGCGGCCACCCGGGGCCGCCGGGAGCCAGCAGGGGCAGCCGGTGGCTCCGCAATGGCCGAGACACAAACCCTCCTCCACCGGCACGCAGATCGGGAAGAGCCCGCGGTGCTGGGGGGCAGAGAAGCTGCCACAGTTCTCAGGGAGGAGCCGCAGCCTTTGGAAGGGCTCAGATGTAAATAAAACATAGGGCCCAGCCGGCAGTGGCTCAGCTCGGGGCCCTGGCTGTTTCAGTCAGAGATCACGTATCGGGCGAGATGTCGATTTTTCCCATTTTGGTGTCAGTCTGGCCGGCTCAGCAGAGGCACCTCCCCGCAGACCTGCGCTCACCGTGCCACTCTGCCATTCTCTGGTGACAGCGTGAGAGAGGCATCGGGCTGTATTTTCAGGCAGCGAGAGCTCTGCTGCAGCAGAAGCACGACATGCCTCAGGTGTAGGGTTGCCAGATCCCTGCCAAGATCCAGTAGCTCATAGCTACTCAGAAGCCTGTTATAAATGTCACCTAATTTGGAGCAGTCCTAATGCTTTTCCAGAACGGGGTCCAGGAAAATTTAATTGTTGTTCAAACAGCTTTTGCTGCAGCAGTAACACCTGTCATATCTGTGCTTGAACAATAAACTGGAATAATCCCAGTTTAGGCTGGCACAGGATGTCCCAGAACCTACTGCACAAGCTTAGCCCAGCTTTATTTTTAAAAGTTCAGTGAAAAGTAGTAATTTCTATGCATAGAAGGTCAAGGTTAAACCTCCCCCCCCTCCACTTTTTACCCGTGCTTGGCAGCGCCTGGCATTTCTGACAGCCTCAAGCATGAAAGATGATGCTATTGCCCAGCTGGCTGAGCCATGCTGCAAGGGGAGAAAGACGCTCTTCAGCGAGGAGATGGAAGCTGGAGAAGAAAATTGCCAGGAAAGGACTGATTAGGTGAGGAGCCATGAGAACTACGAGCGTCAAGGGAGGAAGCAAATCTTATAAGGAGGAGGCAAAGAGTGTGCGTCCACAGGAAAAGATAAGACAGTTGAGTCAGTGGCACGGGGTAACAGCGGCAGCAGGGAGATCAAGGAAACCTGCATGGCAGTCTGCAATGGAGTTCAGGAGGAAACTGAGGAAGAGGAACAAAACCAAGGCCAGGAGGAAATAGGAGTGGGAAGAAGAGATGTGAGTCTGTAGCTGCTCGACCACATTGCCCTTCAGATATGAATGGGCAGACAACTGTCCTCATCCCCTTTGTGCGGTAACTGCTTCCAACTTCTTAGCATAAGGCTACAGTTTGTGACCCATGCTGGTCTCCACGGTAAAGATTGAAAAGCATGGCCTCCGACAGACCTGTGTAAGAGTCCTTAAAAAAAAAAAAAAAAAATCACACATTAACCAAGTCTACCTAACCAGCAAATGCCAGAGAGACAAGTGTATTCAAGACATTTCAGTATGAGCCTTTACATCGGACAGGGAAATCATTCTAGCCCAGACAAGGAACCATGCTGTTTTAAACTTCTCAGTATGTGAGAACTACACTTTTTGTGTAGTTTTCACACATGCAAGCAGAGCATTTCTGACTTTTTCTGTAGCTTCTGCTGCAGCTGAGAGAAAGTGGATGACCAAGCTTCAGTTTCAGCAAAATAAGCACATACTAGTTTTTCAAACTAGTGGGTTATTCGAGAACAATACCTGACTTGAATAATTGTGTCATTTGCCCAGGGCATTCCTCCCTGAACATTTAAGTTTCCTTCAACACCGAGTGCCTTGGAAGACACTTTAGAGGAGCAAACAGTAGTGGGATTTTTTACTTGCTTGGTTTTGTTTTTTAACAAGGGATACATTTTTGCAGTTATATATTCACAGTGCTTGTGTAATATTATCTGACTGAATAAACCACTGCAAAGTACCATATTCTTGGCATGCTGATAAAAGAAGTTCATTGCTCTGCTACTGTCCCCAGGAATGAATGTAAAGCAATTTCGCATGCTGTGGCGCAATTGCACAGATGCTGATGCCAACAGATGATTGAAAGCATGTAACTACTTTTAAGATGTAATGTGCTAAGAGACACGCATTACATGTAGACAGAGAGCAGGTCTGGAAGGAAACCAGGCACCAAATACGCAATACGTATTTAATACAGCCACACAGCAGATACACTGAGATGTTTACAGTGCCATGGAGTGCATTAAGGTACATCTCTGTGTTCAGCTTCGTGAGCTGCTGTAGCATATCTCCATTCATGTTTGCCCTACTCTGGTCACAAAGAGGTAATTGATCAAAAGTACATTTTCCCAGATTTAGAAGAGTAAGTATGAGACTATAGCAAAGAGCAAAGTCAGGACTGAATAAGTTTTAAAGCTACATTCTTCAGCATTTCAGAATCAAACACACGGCTCTTCTTAAGGGCGCAATTAATAGCATGCTACCCACCCAACCATTTCCTTGGTTATTAATACACTTTGCATTCACTGCCACTGGTGCCCTTGCTGTTCATTCTCAAACAAAACATTAGGTACGTCTATACAGTATTAATGTCTAATGCATGATTAATTCAAAACCAAACTACAATCCCAATACAGAACTGAAAGAAGCAGAGAGCCCCATCTTGCACTCAGTGACACGCTGAACCAGATCAGTTTTATTTTTTAAGACTACAAGGAAGAATTTTCTGTCCAAGACTTCATTTCACATTTGGAGCTGGAATTTGAGCAAGTTGATTTGTTGCTTTATAAATGGCCGCTGTTTTCAGGCACACAAAGGCCTCAAAGTTAAAGAAAAACTAAAGAAATTAAGTAAGAGGAATTCTAGCTGTCCCCACAGATGTTACTCAAATTCCTCAAACATAACTTTTCCATTATTATAGAAGTTTTCTGCACTACAAGAAGAAAGAGAAATAGAAACATACACATTATCTACAGTCCTGAAGTTTCAAGACACTAGATCAGAAATCCAATGGGAAAACACCATAACTACGCTGTGCTGCAACACCAGTTCCAAAGGCAGCATTAAGACTGATCTTAAAACACGAGAGGAAGAGCTAAACAATCCAAGCCTATGCACTCGAGAGCATTAACATGCACACTGACACCAAGTACTGGGCTGTTCTTGATAGCTCTGGCAATCTTTTACAAGTAAAACCTAGTTTTAGAGCTTCATTGAACCAAGAAGCAATGGAACAAAACTCAGATCTGCGTACACTCCACACCTTGTGGAGACATTATTCCCTTGTACAGCAATGCCCATTGAAGATTAAGGCCACATTCTTCATACAAAGCCTAATATTATGTGCAGTAAGACAAAGCTAACACATGACTAACACAGCATGGTACTAGGCAGCAAATAGAGGAGCCCATGGCAAGAGAAATACTTTCATCAAATTAATCACTTTCTATGGAGATGACCTTGCCACAGAGAACAATGATAATGAGAAAATACATTCCTTGTGAAGCACACATAGAAATACAGTGTCAACCTTAATGCTATTTCAGGCCTATTGTGAGTAAGTACAGGACAGGCCTGTTGTGAAAATAAGGGCATACACAACCACGTTGATCAAGAAGAGGCATGGTAGACCATGGGGTTGATAAACGCTCTCTGAGGCCAATTCTCACAGTTCCCAGAGCCAAGAACCTTAAAAGTGAACAGATGCCTTGCAGGGGCTTTGCCAGCCCCAAAAGCCTCCCCGGATGAGCCAAATTCCAAGAGACGTTGCCCAGCTGCAGTCCCACACGCTGAAGAGCATGAAAGGAATGAATGCCTTACTGTGCTCCCCACAAACCCTAACAATGGGGAGGTCAGAGAGAATATCAGACCAATTTTGAAGTTAACAGGCTTTGTGTCATGTTAAAAGGGTCCATTTGCTTCAGTCCCAATAACTCATTTATATTTTAGAACGCTTGGCCACACAGGGTAGATTAGAACAACCCACTACAAACCAGTATAGTAGCTAATGTAAACACACAGAGCTTTCATTCTATGCAGATATTAGCAGCTCTGTCACCACATTTCTTACTGTACTCCCGTTGTTTGGTTTCCATCTGTTTCCCAAGTCAAACAAGTAGGCAACAAGGAATCATTAGAGACATTTCTTCCTTGTCTCCTTCCACAGAGAGGATAAGATCAAGCTGATTTATTAGTAAGTCCTTGGGTGGGGAGCGTCTCAAACATGAAACTGCCAGGAAAGTGATGCTCTCCCTACCCTAGCACACATACAAGAGATACTAAAATACAGAACATAATGATGAGTAAGTTCTTCTCCAAACTTCCAGGCCAACCAGATGTTCAAGTCCACTGTCCCAGCAGCCCTGACACAAAGCCTACATCCCAGCCTTCAGAAGCTCTCTCGTCTTCCTAAAAACCTCCCAAAATTCAGAAAGGAGGCATCACAAGCGAAGATACATACTTCAAGCCTAATTCTACTGGCCATGAACAGTCCTAGGTACAGTTTCCCTCCAGTTCACCACTGTGCTTACCTCCACTGGCAACCCATGAGGACAGGAAAGTATAATCAACCGTGGCTCACTTGAGTAAAAATTAATACTGGAATACAGGATTTTTCTCATCCCAGAACTCCACAAAAGTTAAAGGTGACCACAATTCATGCACACTGTTCTAGGAGTTAAATAGCAGTTTGCAAGGATAGAGGGTAGAATGATGCAGAATACAAGCAGGGGTGAGAGGAGGGCTTCAAAACTCCTGAACATGACAGTGATTAGTAGGATCATTGCAAAAACCTAAATGCAGGAATAAAACTATAAAGCCTGTGAAAGGCCCAACACCGACAGAAGATGACCCATCTCTGCATTCCTTTCCTAAGAGGTTATGCTGCAAGTGTCACAGCAGTCAGCATTACTTCAGCCCTCCTGAAATCCAGTCAAACAACTAACATACCTCACATGCTCCACTTGCTAAAAATCTAGTCAGCTACTCAATCCTTCAGCAAGTATTCACTGCCTAAACATAGCTGGAGGGGGGAATCATAAAAATTAGTTCAAACTTTAGAACTGTGTCCCAAACTATGGGGTATATTATAAAGCACAGTATGTAAAGAACGTACATGTATGAGCAGCAGGATAACAGAATCGCAGAAGAATTGAGACTGGAAAAGACCTCTGGAGATCACCTAGTCCCTACTTAAAGCATGGCCACCTACAGCAGGTTGCACAGGACACTGTCCAGTTGGGATTTGAACACCTCCAATGATGGAGGCTCCATAACCTATGGGCAAAGAATAGAAATTGTGAAAGCGTTTGTGGTTACTTTTGTATGTGCTATGGTTCAGTCTTTAGTTTTTATGGACTGTTCTGTAGCAACACAAGAGGCTGGAGCTAAACAACTCCACAGATGGATTTGTTCCAAGTGACTCAAATGTGCTCTCAAAATATTTCTGTGATTACTGAAGGATCTTAGAACAAGACTTCATTGTAACCAGTGGGGGAGGGGGGAAGTGTTTTAAAGCACCCCTGCTCCCCAAACGCTGCTCTAATTTAGCCAGTTAAGTGCAAGCGGTCTCATTTCCCAGGGATTAGTTTGGATATTTTGGCTTCAGCCCACCTTTAAACAGCTTCCTGAATTGGACTCACAGTAGAGAGCATAGGCCGCACTCATGCAAAAAAAAAAAGTACTAATTACCCCTAAAAGAAGAAACCTACAAAAACAGCTGCCTTAAATTTCGCCTACTGTGTCTGAGTCAAATGTGGCTGAAATGAAGCCACTAACAAAGCTGCAGGTGGGAGCTAGCAGATTTCTATTCAAACCCCCAAACTGCACCAAAGAGCCAGAAGAGAAGAGCCTAGTGTACGCACACGCACGTTCCTACCAGCGGGTGCTCCCGGTCAGCATGCCCTGAGCCCCTTCCATCCATCCCAGCCTGAAACCATTGCGAGGTGCATCTCGCTTATGCTCACACGAGAAGTACAGTCTCTCATCGCAGTTTCTAAGTCAGCTACGTGCTGTTGTGTGGCAGCTTCCCAGTGGAACATCTCCTCTTGCGCTGCTCACCAGCACAGCACCCTGCATGCTCACCCCAGATAAACCACCGCTTTATCAAGAAAAGTCACACAAGCACCAAGCTATTAACATGCAAATTTGCGGTAAGATCACCATCAGCTCTACACCACTGACAAACTTACCTGTCTTGCAAAGATAAACTTTCATTTGAAGTCAGCTAGTACTTAGAGATATTCACAAGAGTGAGACAGCTCTGCTGGCTGGACATTACTTGTCGGGGGTAGAACAACATTCCTTCCTGCTAATGATGCTTTAGACAAAGTAGCCTGGGCCAAGGCTTATCATTTTCTTTTTAAGTCAATTGTGCATATACTTGTACATCTGGCATTGCTATAATATTAAGTAGTGAATACAGAAGTTACCATGTAATGTTTATTATATAAACAAACCCATGCAAGACAAAATATGGCATACATGCACAACTGAAAGCAACAGTTACACATGGTAATTGCCAACATTTTAAGAAAAAAATGACAGGCTTGTAACAGATTAGTATTGTTAAAAAATATTAGGAATTTTATTTTAAATTTATTTTACACTAAGCCTTCACTTTTTAGGACCTTTAGTAAAAATCCTTCATGAACAGAAAAAGGAGAAATTTTATAAAGGTTATGTAAAGCACTCTGCTCTCCAACTGCAGTGATTTCACAATCTGCAATAGCAACAAAGCAAAACCAAAGCCCTGTGGGTTTACAGAGGAACATATGACCAAAGACAGGCTGGAGTTGTCTGATGTCCATCAAATCAAGCCACTGCAGCTTCTCCTTGTTCCTGTGGGGAGCTCAGACCTACCTGCCACCCACCCGGCTGTCCTGCCTGTCAGGCTTCGATTACCCCCAGCCTCAGATTCCCTTTCAAGTCTGTCAAGACTGTGGCTCTTGAGTACACTGTACGTAAAGGGACAGGCAGGAAGGTGACATAAACAGCAACCTTTGAGGGAAAAAAACTACAAAAAAGATTTGTTGTCTTTTCTACATATTCCCTTTTAGCTTCTGAACACAAAGAAATTTTAAGACCAAACTGAATGACCAAAAAGATGCATATTAAATTAGGAGACTGAATTCAGCAACTGTGATCAGAAGGGATCTGAACAAAAGGGCCAAACCTTCACGCAACGGCAAGCATGGAATGACTAGGAGCCAGAAAACAAGAGAGGCAGCTCTACAACTACCCAACTTACTTTTCAGAAAGATGCCTTCAAAAATCCTTTCACAAATCCAATGAAACACTCCAGGAAAGTTTGTTTGAAAAGCAGACACAACGCTCTTTTCAAAACTTAGGAAGAGCAAGGGGGGGTGGGTGAGGAAAAAAACGAGAGAGAAAATGAAAGGTATCAGACAAGGCAGCAACATCCTCCACCACCACAGCTCCAGGAAGGTTTCCCTTGAACACAGTGCTTGGGCAGTCATGGGAAATGGCGGTAATGCTTAGCGTAAACATGGATTTTAAAAGTTACATGCTCAGTCAGTAGTTCATATCTCATTTTTGCTCTTCTTACCCCCTTCCCCCGCTCAACTGGCAGCTGCCAAGATCTACATAACAGAATGATTTACACATTCTTTCATTACATATGTAAAAAAGTGAATGATTATAAACATCTTTCAAAATACGTTCTTTAAAAGAGCAGCAGATTGAAGGTCTCTTCTTCTTGTGTTTAGCTACTATATGCAAAATTGCGCTTTTTCAGTCTTATCATAATGCTAGAATTTGCCAGACGTGCATATGTACACACAGAAAGTAAGAAAAATACAAGTAGCTGCCTCCTGTTGCAAGATATTCAATACACATCTGTGGTTTTTTAACTTCCAGTGTAATATAGAAATCTACATTGTGTCAATTGTGTGTCATGGGGAAGTTTGTCTTTACAATTAGGTTTGATGTGTTCAAAGAGATTTCTCAGTGCAGTTCACCAAGGCTGCATTAAATTAGCCAAGTCCATCCATTCGGTATGTAGCACAAATGTGAGAGAAAACGCTAATCTCATGGACTGTATTTAAGGGAGTTTTATCAAGAATTGCTTAAGTACATTAAGTTTTACTTGAAAAGAGATTTTTTTCATTTCAAGATCTATTTCCTTTCTCAACAAGGGTAACAAGAATTAGAAATTCAAACCCTAAACAGAATTAAAGAAGGAATGAATGTTAGTTTAATGTTAATTTAAGATTAAACTCCAGTAGCAAAGCATAAAATCTAAAATCCCTTTCCATCCATTTCCTTTCCCACAAATTTAATGAGGGAAACATCCTTAATAGCCTCATTGACACAGTTAAGGAAATTTGCGATGCTGTACACTAAGGATGCAAGAGGACAGCTTAAAAATTAAGTTTGCCGTTTCAAAAAGCAAATGAGCTATTCTAGTTCCATGAGGTTTTTGGCCCTTTCCAAAAGGAGAGAGTTCAACACCCTTCCACTGGTTTAAGTTTATTTAAAACAGCTGTGCTCACAAAACAGCAATCCCCATTTCCTGCCCATAAAACATTCCCAACCCATTTAAAATAAAGGAAGGAGAAAAACAAGACAAACATCCAGTGCTGCAACTACAGAACAAAATCCAAGTATTTACGAGGGTGTCTCTCTGAACTTCCACGCTGCAGCAGCATGCCTGCTCTCCCACCAAACGGTGAGGCACAGCTCCAAAGAAATGCTAGCACAAAATTTTCCTGTTGTCAGGGAAGAAAGGTCACTGCAGTCCTAGTCATTAGGTTTCAGGGTCTGTCTGCATTCCCATTAAATCTCCCATTTTGTAAGTAATTAGAGCACAACACAGACTACACTTCTCTGCTGTTTTTAAAAAAGTTGCAACAAAGGCTCTTTGAACACACAAGCCTTACCTCACATTAAACTCAATGCAGCTACAGAGTTAAGGGCATGATTTTGTGCATGCATTCGTTTATATTAGGGGCTTAGAAGTACAAACATCTGTACGAGGGAGGTTAGATGCTCAGTTAACACTTCAGACATGCAAATACAAAACCATCTCATGAGTATCAGAAGTCATAAATTATTTTGGCATTTAAAAAGCAACTGCTATGGTACTGGAGTTACGGAATTTGTCCTCTTCAGGAGAGAAGGGGATAGTGCAGGGGCAGCTCAGGTACTTTCTAGCCTCTGCGGGTGCACAAAAGAAACAAGTCAACCTAATTCTCAATTCCTCCTTCCTCTATCCTCACTTCCAAAAACTGTAGGCATGATTTTTTTTTTAAAGGTACAATTCCTGATAATCTTAGCGTTTAAGACTGGCAACGCTGCCAGTAAGTAGGCAGTGTGCAAAGCCAAGATTTCATCTATGAAAGGCTGTAGTTGAGGCTAGAGGGGCTCCTTCCTCACATCTTGTCTCCCATGAACAGGTCTGCAGCACAGGGAAGGGCACAGATCTCAGCACGTCCCATGTGAGCCCAGCACATGGCAGAAAAGAGGCCTTAATGTTTTCTTAAGTCCCTCTCACTTTAATTAGGTTTTCTGGCCAGACTGTTATAACTCACCTATGAAAAGAAGTCATACAGGACTTGCCTCTGTTCCCACTGAAGTCCAGAGGATCTCATCACAACCAGATGTTAGAGGGATCTTACTAATTAGGAAAGTAAATTACAATTCTAGCCTCATCAACTCTATGTAGCCTTTGCAGTTGACATGAGCAGACAGAGAAGTGCCTTTCCTGCTCACCTGAAATAGTTTTGATCACAAAAATGCCAGAAGGAAAAGACCATTATATCCTAATACAAGCAGACTGAAAAATTCAAAAACGTTTGCCGAAACCAATGACAGCAAAGACACAGAAATTTTGATTTAAAGCAAAATTCATATTAAAGATACACAAGGAAAGAAATTGTGAGGCAAAACTAAAAATAAGCCCAGTATAATACTTGAAACTGCAATCTACTGTATCTACCTTCTCCTTCCCATCAGGAAAGGAAGGCCTCCACAAACACACAAACAATGCCTAATAAACCTGCCATAGCAAGGGGATTTTCCAACTTAACTTCAAGTGCATGAAAACCAGAACATTTTGTTAACTCATTTACACTATTTACATGCGGATTTTGTGTAGCTATACAGTATGCTAAAGATCCCACTTTCACATTAGGCTTACTTGTTATGTACACATAAGACAGATTTTTACATGACAGGATCTCATTCATCTCGAAAACCAACCAGCCATTCAAATTTAAAAACAACCATCCACATTGTTATGAAAGACCAGAAAGCTGGCCAACAAAAGCTAGAGCAGTTGGATTTATTTAAGATCACAAAGCTTATCATTCCATTATAACTGGGAGAAAAGAAAATCGGTGTATTTTTTTAGAGGACAAGGCCAGGACAAAGCCTTCTTAAGAGTACTAACACTTCAGAGGATGCACAAAGGTTTGCATTTTCTTATACATTGAGTCACACTAAATATGTTGCTGTATTCAAAATGCAAATTCTTCTTTAAAACCCTCTGCCTACCACCACAGCTGTAAGATGTAGGAGAACAACCCAGTACTGCTGAGTGACAGAATGAAAACCATTACCAAATAGGTAAAATTTTGCAATGAGAAATGTCAGAGCTTGAGGCCACAAAAGTTTGAGGAAAAAAAGAACCACAGGAAGAATAGGTTTTTGATGAAGGGAAAAATGACACCTCTTGTTATAGGTCAAGCCTCACTGTTATTGACATTACAGATGTTAAATTATGTACCTTTATATAAAATTTCAAGAGGACAGAAGAAAATTTGAGATGGAAATGAATAGGTAAATGCCTTTTAACATTATGTGAAAAATTATTTTAACAGCCAAGAATATCTGATTTTAATTACTTCTTAGTGAAAAACAAACACTTTATGAAAGCAGCACCAAAAGGGAGCCAAGCAGAATTGCTTGCACAGCTGTTGAAGACAGTGAACCAAGATACGAGTCAGACTGGAGCCTTTATTCACACACACTTGAATACTACTGAGATAAAAACTACTGGATAAAAACTGTGCCAGAGAAAATTTTAGAGCAGGACCACTGCTAAATGATTTCAGCTAAATCTAAAATTTATTTAGAAAAGTATGTTTTGGCAAAATAATCTTTCCTCTTTTGATAGTATGTACCAAAGCTGAGGGCACATGCTACATGACACTGCTTTTTTCTGCTTATTGCTTCTTGGGGACAGTCGCATTCATCCTACAACAGCTGATTCCCATTTCAAAGGTTGAATGCCCCCTCCAAATGACATCAGAGAAAACCACAAAATAATTATATACTCACTGCTTGAAAATGCATTCTCTCTGTTTCTGTCCTAACGTCATACCATCAAAAAGCTTCATTCACAGCTACTGGCAGGGCACCCACTGCCAAGCTTTAGCAGAAGCTAGAGGGTGGGCTGGACTACAGACATGTCGTGATATTCAGCTGCATTGGGCATCACAACCAAATCCCTCCCGTGAAACATGCACAGCCGCATGTGCAGGGAGCACAAGAAAATCCCTCTTACTTTAGAGTCAACTGTTCACGCAACTGAACAGGTTCCAAAAAAACATCACCCATTAATCATTTAAAAACAAAAAGGATTCTGGCCTTAGAAAGAGACTAAAATTGGATGTAACAAACGCTCTGTGTATAGGAAGCAATGAAACTTGTCTGGTTTTGGCAGGCTAGATGGCAGTTCAAACATCTTTTCAGTTTGTAGCAATACAGAAGAAATAAGCTTATTTCATCCATTAGGTCAATACACTTCTCTGCCTTCGAGCCAGAGCTAAACTACGGGACCAGTTTTGTTCAGCACTGACAGACAGGACATGCGGAGAGACTTCCTAATGAATCTACCATAGTACTGCCTCATTGCCTGCAGCTTAGTGCTCAGCACCACTCTGTAAGCTTGCGAAGATCCAGACTGCATGTTGGCAGCAATTATGGGGTGAAAACAAAAGATTTAAGGAGACAAAGGACTGTGGCATACGGCAGGGGCCGGGCCATACAGCATGAGTGCAGCACACTACCAGACATGCCGTTCGTTTCAGCCACAGCTGTATAGGTCCTCGTACGGCACTGCCACTGCGTGACCCAAGTGCCGAACATGGCCACAGGACTGCAGAGAAACCATGGCCATTCCCACACCGCGCTTCAACTATGTTTGGGCCAAACTTTCACAGTTAGGCCCACGTCCAGGCACACAGACCCTCTAGACACTATGTGGGTCCCTGCATCCCCAGGGCCCTGGTGGCAAATCCATCTGTTTTATGGGCAAGACGAACCACAGCTTTTGGCAGACTCTTGAGGAAGGTCCCATCTAGCCACTCCAAAGTGACGCCTGTCTGCAGGGCGAGCCTGACGCATGTCGTGATGTGAAGGCAGACTCCACTGCCTGGTCTGTATTTCAGCCAAAGTAGGGAAAACAGCTGGGGAGAAAGGAGAGGAAGAAAAGCAGGAGGTGGAAAGAAGGAAGAGAAGAACTGGATGAAGGGAAAAAGAAGAAAAAAAAAAGCCACGGTTTTGCAGCTATTACACTTAAAACTTCAGCCATTCTGTGAAATGGAGGCTTCTGCATTCATTTGGATGGCAAAGTTTATTTATGTCACTTCCCTCTGCTAAAGTTTTGTAGATCATATTTCAAACCCACATTATATTCCTCTGTTGCTGGGTTACCAGATCTGAACAAACAATTCTCTGCAGTCTGCCAAAAGCAGAGAAAGCAAGCAAATGAGTGCCTGGAGGATGCATCACCCTCTGGAAGTCATCTTATGGCCCCATGCTGCCACAGATTAGTCACAACCTCACATACAGTAGAGCAAAAGAGGAAATGGTGAATCCATTAACTCTGGGGCAGCACACAGGCCTGAGAACTGCTTATTCCCACCCACTCGCCCCCCTCGTAGGGAAATCAGGCAATTTTCCAAATCATTAGAATTTTCTTTCAGATTAGAAGAAAAATGGTCCTCAATTCAAAGGGATAAATTGGGTATTAACACCTCTGAAACTAGCGAGTTTGTTCCGGTAGATGTAGAAATGGCAAGCGAGAACTGTGATTTGAAATGAGTAAACCACGGGTATCACCGTAGCAGAGCTGCACGAAAACCCCCATGCAACAAAACGTTAATGACTGCAGGTTTGAGACTTTCAGTTTCCAGGCAGGGTGTCTGCCATGTCAGGGGCCGCACAAACTTCTGCCTCAGGGATGTAGGAATACACAGCCATCACCCACGTAGCGGTGTCCATCAGAAGCTCTCCAGGTTCACCTGGGCCCTCAGCAATATAGCTTTGAAGAAATCTTCCCAGGCAGCACTGGCGGAGAGGGACTGCCAGCGTGCAGTAGTCGATCCGGTGTTTCTCCTGCCAAGACTGTGCTCAGCTGCTGAGCCCATCACCATGCTCTCTGAACACCTAGGCAGCCCTCCGTCCCACATGCACAGCCTCAGCTCTCAAGTGCCCTCATCCAGGACTGCGTGCTGAAGGATGCCAGGTGTGAGTCTCTAATAGGAACAGTTTATTTGGGTAAAGACAAAAAGCGTTGCAAAGAGAGACTGCATCGCAGTACAGATGCCTACCGTAACCACCAGCCTGACAGTAATGCCGTTCCCACTGCAGCACCCTCAAGACTCCTAAATCCCAGCAGTCAGCCACGATGGACTCACGCATCCTGTGCGGGCTACGGTTTGTGCTATTCAGGCAGCAGTTTCACCACCGAGCTCAGCAGCAAGACTAGCTAAAGATGCTCCTCTCACCACCCATTTGCTGCTGCTGTAACACGCTCTCGGTGAGGTGGTACCTGCACAAACACGTGCAGCACGCCCATGACCCAAATCAGGGAACTGACCTAAATCGAAAACCAGAAGAAATCTGCTAACAAAAAAAACAAAACAAAACAAACAAAAAAAAAATTCGGCTCGATTCCACAGTTCAGTTCACTGTATCCCCTCCACAAAACACACAGCGCTGCTACACTTCCAGGGGAAAAATACGTATTAAATGACACTACTCCTGCCAAACTTTCGTTTCATGAAACCTTGGGTTTAATCTAATGTAGAAAATTAGGAACAAATTATCTAATGTTTGCTGGAGGGTCAGGGACAGCCCTCATTCTGGGCCAAGGCACAGACAAGCATCACAAAACAGAAATGAAACATCATGTTTCACCAAGACCCATCTCTCAGCAGAGACTACAGCAACTTAGGGAAAACCACTTTTTTTAAAAAATAGTTTAATTCCACCCAAAGGTCCTTACTCTTCACACAAATATTTATGGATGTTCTGTTACATAAGGTATAGTGAGTTTTATCAAAAAAAGCCCAAAAAGAAAACTTGGCAATTTCACAAGAAAATAATCTGAAATCATGACTTCAAGAATATTATTATTTCTGATTTTTAAGAAAGGCACTTCAAGTAACACTGGCAAAGCAAATGAAGTTAGCAACATGAAACCTTACAGGTTACTATTTCTAGTACAGCAGGAAAAACTGGAATGCTTAACTTTTCAGGTGTTGTTTTTTCCAAAGTAAGGCTATGTAAGAAAGGTAGCTTTTCCAAAACATGGTACTAAGTGTCTATAGCACTGCAGACATCAGATTAAAATTACAGGTGGCTCTGTTCTTAACGTAATCCAGCTATGATTTATCAAAATATAAGAAGCTTTAGTTTACACGGGTATATTTTACTTACCTGAACCACAGTTTTCAGTCTGATTTTACACTAGACACAGCAATTCTGTTCTCTTCTTAAATTTCAAGTGTGGCAGGTGTTGGAGTCCAAGTAACAGTCACCATTAAATCCACAAGACAGGTTCACAGATATATAACTATTTGCCATTAGTATGTGCAAAACTGGTATCAGCTCCCCAACATCAATTTGTAGTCATACTTTTCTTATTCTGAATTTACATACGTATAACTAGAATTAAAATTTTGCCTAAGCTGGTCTATTTTTAAAAAAAAAAATTTCCCTTTATTTTATGCACTAAACCCTTTGGTTTTAACAGTGCTGGAAGGTTAGAGGTAATCTCAAATGTCATTGAGGTCCCTCACAATATTACACCTGAATATTTGTTGAGGAGGCTGCAGAGGTGTACCTGAGGCCTTAGAGGTATTACTACTGAACATCATTATTTACCATGGTTAAATGGAAAGACCTGGTCCAATACAGCACTGAACTACAAGCACAGACGATTTAATCACAGTCTGCCACTGGTTTGTTAGGTAACTGTAGCCCAGCCATTTCTTCCCTCTTCACCCTTATGTTCCCACGCAAAAAATGAGCACAGCAGCACAATTGGTAAAAAGTTTTGTAAGTAGATAAATAGTTAGGAAAATCACTACTACTTCAGTAACCAGCTTATATGTCTGTCTATAAGGTATACAGCATTATATAAGGTGTACAGGAAAGGGAACGGTTTCTCCTTCACTTTTGAAGGTGCACAGTTAAAACATTAAACTAGTCTGGATCAAATACCACATATCCAATTAACCATTACATATGTAAGTGAATTAAGCAAAGCAAAACTTCTGTCAGTGGTCACAGATACTGTACGCTCCACCTGAGGAGTACATTCAAATAAACAGCACAAATACTACCAGCCCAGGACCTATCACCTCAGTTGCACAGTACACCCACTTTAGCTTCATGGGAAAGAAAGCAGCAAGTAACACTTGAATGTTTCTTTCAAAGAGAGCTTCCAACTCTGCCTAGGAATAGTCCACAGAGAATTCATGCCATGGCATAAAGTCAATATGCGATCCGTAAAGGCAAAAAACAGAGCCACTGCCACCCTACGAAGAAATGAAGAGTCACGTACAGATCATTGCTACTCTTCCTTGTAAGCTACTTTTTTCCTCTCTCCCTTAAAAACCATATACAGCCATATGCTTCACATTAACTGTGATGCAGTGGCAGATGTGATGTAGTGACAGACTTTAAGGACAGCCACAATCTACTTGCATACTTTCACATAGTTACAGCAATAGATAGCTCGTAATATAATGCCCATGTTTTCCGAGGGATTTAAACACAAGTCTACCACCACCAATACAACATAACAACCTAATCAGAAAGGAGCTTTGGACAGCAGCCAGTGTCATAACTGAGCTAATAGTTAGTTATAAATCTAACTTACATCTTAAAAGCAACTCAAGAGCACTGAGTGAAGCAGATAACCCCTTTTCCAAGCTAACTTTCTATGCCACATTCCCCTACAAATCATCAGGAATGCCAATAACTGAATTCCCAGACAATCACTTTCGTGAGCTGGAGTGCACAAAGAGCTGATCCTACGTATCTACCCCATAAGAACAGAAATCACGGCTCAGGCAGGTAGGCAGCCCTTTAATTTTTACAATTAGTACCATCGCAGACAGAGGCTTGCAGGATGACTTACTAGTTGAACACTGCCTAGAGAAACAACTCTTTATCTCTTTAGCCTCTCTTCATCTCCTAGAGGGGAAAAAAACCCACTAAAAATTATATGTATACAGTGTGATGTGGTACTTCACTACAAGAAAGCCAGTATCTTATTTCTGCAAACTAGGAAAAACTGTTTTATTTATCTATAATGTTTAATGAAAGTTTGAAATCAATTCCCTTTTACAAAAGCAAATGTGGGACTCAAGATGACCAGTAAGTCACCTCACTTGGGGAGAAAGTTTGAATTTAAATTTAGTTCTCTCAAATGAAAATGGTAGAAGAAATGCAGTATAAATTACCATAAAAAGCTATGAGATCAAGTCAGCATCCAAGCAGGTAAAAGGACAAATTCAGGGAAGAATCGGCAATTTACCAAGGACCCTGACTAAAGAGAGGTTGGTGTGGAGCCTCAGTGCAAGGACAGGACAGCTCCCCAACTTCACCCGGAGGACTTGACTTGCAAATACTGGTTGTACACAGACTTCTTCACAAAATGGGGTACAGCTGCACTGTATGCCATCTGCACTTACCAAAGGGATAAAACTGTGGAGGTTAAGGCTATGAAATCCTGCCACAATCAGGAACGGGGGGCAGGTAGGAGAACCTGGCCAGAAAGCTATGGAAGATATGATGACTGTAGCAGAAAAGTCTGTACTTTCAACAAACTATATTACAAAGTTCCCACGCTCAGAGCCTACAGTATGAACAGGGCCATGATACTGGGTACTTCATAACATTAAACAAATTAAAGTCTATCTAAATCTACAACACCAGCAGGACAGGCAACTTTGCTGTGTGCCTGCACACCACTCAGCATAACATGGTCTTGTGCTACTGATGTCTCCAGATGTCGTAGAGAGCAAAACAAGACTAATAGAGACTAGAATTGCTGTATTTTAAAAGGCTGCATGAAGTCACAGTTAAGAAGGAAGAGATGGAAAGCACTCCTGTTCTAGTCAGACATGCCACCATCGATCCCCTGCCTTCCCCAAGAACAACCTCAGGTACCCAAGGTGGAGTCCCTTTAGGTTGGAGCTTGACATGTGGCAAGTCTTATATGCAACGCTCCTCTAGCTGTGCCTGGGAAAAGCAAGAAGTTGCATAAACAGCAAAGAAGATAAACTCCTCTGAGAACATGCTTCATGCATTTGTTAAAGGTTTACAAGATCTAATGCAGACCAGATTCCCCCATTGCATCACAAGAAAGGTAGAGGAGCAATGCTTTTTCCCTGTGCAGGCTAACTAACAGAGTCCTCCAGCAGTTCCCAGAATTATTTGCCTCCCAGGTTTTCACTTAATTACAACGGGACATGCATACACAAAGCAAATCCTTCAGAATGTTAGAAGCAAAAAAGGAGTGAATCATTGCTGATCCTGCCATTTTCAATTTTTTTAAATCTCTTTTACAAGCTCTGAAGTGTTGCAGCCCTAAAAGAATGAAAATAAGTTGTCTTCAAGCCTTTTTCCATCTGAGAGCCAAAACGTGTAATGCCCAAGTGTACACAGCACAGCCCAGTGAATAAAGCACTACCTGTGACTGAGGCAGCCTGGCTTCCATTTGTGGGTCAGGCACTGGCTGGCTGAATGAGGTTGGGCCAGTCCTCTCACCTCTCCATGCCATGTTTCCCACCCCACCTACCAAACGGGTTTACTGATTTTTCTTTCCCTTTAGCACAACTCTATCGCACTCACCTTCTTTTCAAGACTGCCTCTACCCTTGACTTTCACCTCGCATCTCTGCTACTGCATGCTGCTGTAACCGTGTCCATCTCAAGTGGCTTTAGTTATAGCGGTACATCAGTTCAGCTTGCCTGTTCAGTTCACAAGCTTGTAGCCATGTAATTCAAAGTAATTAACCTCTTTTCCTTATGCTTGTTTAACATAATAAAAGCTGAATAAAGCTTTATTTACAAGACCAAAAGACACACAGGATGCAGGAAGTGAGGGCGTTCACAGATTAAGCTGAATTTGTACCAGTCCATTTGGAAGTAGTTATTTTCCCTTTGAAACAGCTTATTTTGATGTTGCTTCAAATCCATTTCCAACTGAACGAGCTAAACCAAAGACCCATCGGATACAGTTTGCACTGCTCAAATAAATCCACATATATTCATCTTTTAGGCTGTATCAGATGTTTTGCAACCAAGGCAAGGCCTAAATCAGTTGAAAAGCGTCACAGGGTTTGCCTGCACGGAAATGAGGCAGCGCTTTTCCCGTGTTCTAGACCTGGAGAAGATCTTGCATGAGAAAAACTTATGTGCCAGCTGGCCTAAGAAAACAGCATTTCTTCTGATGAACCTTACTCCTCTATACAGATTAGATCAGATGTTTTCTTTAAAAAAAAAAAAAGCCAACAACGGCGACCTGCACCAAAACAAAGCTGCGTGAGCTACAGCCCGCTATACCATTTTCGTGGTGGTCGGCACTAAGGAAGTCACTGACACCACGGCCAGATCGCTCCCTCCGCACAAACGCGGGCGGCTGGCAGCCGCCGAGGAGCTCCCGGCCCCGCCAGCGCCGCCCGCTCGGGCCCTCACTCCGAGGGGCAGCGAGGTGACAGCGGCGAGCGGGCCCGCCCGGGCCGCGGCGCTGCACCGGGGCAGCCGAGAGGCTTCGCTCCCCACTGCAGCCCTCAGGCCGACCTGCGACCAGACCCGAGGCAAATGGACGGGAGAAGAACGGAAAGCATTTACCCGCTTCCCTCCCACGTCCCCCCGCCACTGGAGAGAGGTTAGGGGCAGAAAAGCCTTTCTCCCCCCCCCCCCCCCCCCCCGCCCCTTTCCTGGTCTGAAAGGCAACGGCCTCCGAGAGCTGTCACTTAGGAGGAGGAAGGATTTAACCGCGCACCCTGGAGCAAGACTGAGGCCTGGTCGCCCTCCCCCCGATTCTGCCGGAGGGGCAGGGGGCTGACTCTCCGACTGCCCCACAGCCCACCACCGTCGGGCTCCAAAGACGGCCATCTGTCCCGCTCCCACCGTCCCCAAACCGCCCTCGCCCCCCCTCACCCGCAGCGCCCGGGCCCGGGCTGCCCCGCAGGGCAGGCACCTGCCGCCCCCCCCGCCCCGACGCCGCTTCACCTCCTTCAGCTGCTCCATCTCGGTGCGGATGGTCTCGTACTCCAGCTCCAGCTCCTCGTATTGCTGCTTCAGCTGCTGCTTCTCCTCCAGCACGGCCAGCCCGTACTCCGCCGCTTGGATCTTCTCCCGGGTAGTCTCGCCCAGCTCCTGGAAGAGCCGCTTGATCTCGCTCCGCAGCCACTCGGGCTCCGACTCCATCACCAGCCTGGCGTACTCCTCCTCCTCCATAGCCAGCGACATGTCGGCGGCGGCCGTCGGCTCGCAGCCGGCGAGGCGGACAGGCGAAAGGGTGAACGCGCAGCCCGTCTGCCGCTCCTAGCAGCGCCGCGGCCCGTGGGCGGCCATGGCAGAACCCGCTCGGGCTGCCATCAACGGGCGAGACGCCCGCTGAGCTGCGCCGCGGATCCCCCCGCGCCGCGCCGCCGCCGCTGCAAAACTCGCCCCAAGCGCCGACCGCAGTGAAATCATTCAAAAGGAACGGCCGGCCCGGCGCCCCGCGGCATGCTGGGGCCGGTAGTCCGCGCCCGCCGCCGCCCCGCAGAGCGCACCGCCCGTTGGACTACAACTCCCAGCATGCCCCGCGAGGGGCGGTGGCGGGGGAGGAGAGCGGCCCCTGCCGGGCGCCGGCGACCGTGCCCGCGGAGCGGCGTTGGGGCAGCGCCGCGGAGGGGCGGTGGCAGGAGCGCGCCCGCGGGGAGGGCCCGAGCGTCGCCCCCCCAGCAGCCTGGTCTGGCGCGCGGTGGCCGAAGCTGACCCCACAGCAGCCCGGGCGAGAGTGCAGCAGAAAAGGCACAGCCACGCAGCATCCCTGGCGGCTGGCTCCTTGCTAACGGGTGCTTGCAGGATGGCCGGAAGCCAGGAGGCGTCGGAAGCAGCCCCGTATAAAAAGGTGAGTACTGTGCAAGGCAGATCTAACAGCAGCCACGCGTGGGGCCATAATCACGGCTATGGTGGGATGGTTCCTATTTGCCACAATGGAGGGTATCGAAGGGCACACCAGAATGGGAAGAGTGAAAGGCTAACGTGAGAAGTACTGGTGTCAGCGCCAAGTCTGCATGCAAGAGCTGCGAGTATCTCATTTCTTTCCGGTGTTTCACATTTCCAGTGCAGTTCCTGCTTCAGGTAGGTCTCCATCCACCGATGGGGAGCGAAAACCATGTTCCCCAGCGTCATCCTGAGGATAAGCACATCCATACGTCAAGATGCACATGTACTGCCGGACTGCCCAATAGAAGGAGGGAAATGTCTCGGCAAGTTCTTGGCATAAATAGTTGTGAGACAGTAATACTTGGGCAAGTTTACCAAGCTGCTTGAAAAAAGAGTTGCCAGTCTGACAGGAAAATGTGGTCAGCTATTGCTACAGGTTACACCACTGGGCAAGTGTGGTGGCAAAGGCACAGAAATTGGGATACTAATTTCTCCACCACGGATAGAATTAATTTCTAAAACATAATGAAGGCTGAACAGAGCCAAACGCCTCTCTTAGTTGGACCATTGTAATTCCTAAGCAGCTCCATAAAGGCAGTGTGAATGTGCCCCTGCTTTACACCCGGGTGGAGGAGACGACTGCTTCACCCCGCCATGGCTCGCCTGCTGCTGCCTCGCCCTCCTTTAGTGCAGCAAATGCTGCTCAGTGTTTCTTCCAGTGTCAAAAATAATTGGTAATGAACTGGTAAGCAAATGCCAAACATAATAAAAACAATTACATGTTTGAGCACTCCACAAGGTCTAGAACACAAAGCGACATATTTGCTTGCAGCTGCAGGGCTTTTTCAAACTACTTTCAACTTCTGCCTGTGTTCATTATGCTCTGTCCTGGTACATATAACCCTTATCCCTTTAATAAACTGTATAATGGCTGAATACTGCCTCTTAGTCATGAAACTGCTTTGGCCAATTTTTCTTCAGGGCCCTGACACTGCCTGGAGCTCCCTGTGCCTCACGTGCAGGGATGTATTTGTCCCATAAGCACTGATGCAACACTCAGTCATCTGGACCTAAGAAGTAGCAAGTCAATGTCCTAAGCCTACAATGTGTATGTAAAATTCCTTTAGTTTTTTATTTTCAGAATTCCTCAGGGAATTTTTTTTTGTTATATATATTTGCAAATAAATATCTGGTTGGCCTAAGCTAGAAAATACTGACATACCCACTCTGTAATCAATATGTCGACGTCAGTACGGTGTCAGGTTTTTATGTTCCTCTGAAGCCATGTTGGCTGCACATGCCAAAGCTCATTTAAAATCCACATCTGTTACTTTTAGGCACTACCTGGGGCTGCCTGTGATCTTACATTGTTTTCAACTGGTGCAAAACACACCATTGCCCTCAGCAGATTTGGACCACACGGCCACAGAACTATAAACCTCCAGGCAAACCCATTTCATGTGAAACTATTGACATATGCTTCTCCTTCATTACTCCTGAGGGAACTGGTAGGCTGGCAGCAGCTAAGGGCACAGAAGAGAGCATCTCTGCCTCACACTGGCCCAGCCATGGACGGATGGAGAAGAGGGACAGCTGGTGGGCAGAACCGCCACATTGACTTTCCTTTCTAGTTTCTAACTTCTACCCGAAAGCTGAGACTGCAGCTGTTTGGTTTTTTTTCAAGGAATGTGCTATGTTGGCAAATTCTAGTGTTACACCCCAAAGGGATCATTAAAATCCAGGTAGTTACTTCACCACGAATTGTGCAGATTTGGTTTTGGATACTGAGACGTGCCTCTGACAGGTATCCTCAGTGGGAGAAGGTGCATCTTATGAAGAACAGAGTAAAGAGAGAGGCGGAGTGTCACTGAGGGTCACTTAAAGTCAGTAATATTTCCTCAGACTTACTTTTAATCCCTCAACTCTGGTGTCCCTGGGAGTTAACATGCTGTAGCCAATGCACTAGGAAGGCAGAAAAATATAAATGAGGTGTAAATTAACAAAATCCTCTTCTTCCAACTCAAACCAGACGACAGCTCTGTGGTGGGAATCTTTCACCAGCTCAGAATACTTTGCAACCCACCAGCGGGGGCTGAGTGACACAGAGGCAGCCCTGGGCCTGGGAGGTTGGATCTCCTCCCCTAAAATCCTGCCCAGGTGCTCTCAGCTGAGGCAGCAGAGCCGTCTCCTGCTCTGCTCAAGCTCTGGTGGCCTTCAAAACAGTGCCTCCCCCATGGATTTATCAAGAAATGCCCACATTAACATGGCAGTAGCTGTAACGCACCATTTCTCAGATGAAATTAATGTGAAAACAAAAGTTTAACGCTATTTCCATAAAGCTGAATTCTCATGTAAAGGTGTCTTCACTCTCTTGCACTGGATTTATGCTGCTGTACCGCCACGACTGTCACTGTGCGACGTAGAACATTTTAGGGGGTTTAAGCATCCTGATTCTCTTTTAAACACAAGTGAGAAAAAAAAAAAACATTTTCTCTTAGATCATCCTCTATGCTATGTTTTTAAGCATTAGGATTTCTTCTTACAGCTATGGCCTTGTAAGTCTTTCTTTTGTCTGCCACTGCTAGGTAGCATTGCTAATGCCACCCATTCACAACTGATTCATCATTAAGATATTTTTAATCATAAATACCCGCTTGTTTTCTTTTATCTCATACTTTCTGAGCCTTCACTGTGCTCGGGTTTTTCTCTGCAACTCTGGACTCGAAGAAATTAGCTACCCTTTGGTGCTCCTCCCTTTCCAAAACTGAAAACTACACGTAATGACTTGTTCTCAGGACACAGAGCTTCAGTTCACATCCTGAATATTGCTGGGCTTACAAGTCAGTTGTGAGACCTGACTGGTTTTGGGGATTAATAGAGATGAGCTAATCAACTCATCATAGTGCAAGTGACTTCACTGGGTAATTATTTGTTTTCTAGGTCATTCTTAAAACTAAGATCTGTTGCTAGGTTTCTCACTTTGTTATTTTGATAAACTGCCCAAGATGCAAAGGGAAATATCCAGCAGCAATTATAAATATCACAATAGCTATTTCAAAAGCATTTCTGCACAGTTTGAGAAAACTGGAGTGGCTTGTCAAAGCTAAGATTCCCATCATCATTCCAGGTATAACGATGCAGCATAATAAAAGCTTCTCATGAGTGCACGAGCACAGCCTGTCCCATGCCCATCGCCTCCCCTGGCCTCAGCCAGAGGCCACTGCCCATTTTGGGCAGCATTCACTGTCCCCAAACTCCATTAATATGAAGGTTTAGCTGTTACCACACTGATTCAAAGTGTCACGGCCAAGTGGGTTTACGGTGCTATCAGCAGGTGGAGAAGGCAGACTGTCCGTCTTTTTTTCCTGCTGAGATTTTAAAGCTAACCACTGAGCACAAGGTGGTAAAATCATACAGGATCCACCTTGAATACTAAAATAAAGTTGGATAGTGTTTCTTCTAGTGGGAGTTAACTCACAAAAATTTTTTTTCCCTGGTGGAAAAATCACAGCAAAGGCAAAGCCCTGCGATGCTAGTTTTATTTAACCTGAGTCCAAACCCTGAGGGATGTAGCACTCTAATCCAGTGCCGCAATACATTCATGTATCTTCAGGCACAATCAGCTTCAAACAAGCTGAATTTTCCAATAATCCCTGCTGAATGAATGTGGGAAGCCAACCTAGCCTGTGCCTAAAGTTGGGATGACTGTAGGCATGAGAATCCTCAAAAATGCCTTTCTTATTATATCTTACTTTGGATTATTTCAAGTGTCCCGAAATAAGGTGGTGCAGTACATCACTGTTTCGTTCTCCTTTTGTGCACTGCATTTGTGTACAACTCAGCTGTACCAATCAGAATAAAAAATCTTTAAACTGGCACTGAGACAGCCATAAGAAAATCTGGCGAGCAGTCCCCAATTCCTTGTTTTCTAGTTCAGAAAAAAAAAAAAATTGCTTTAGGGGTAAGAACATTTCAGGACTGGCTAGATGTTTGGGTAAGGTATGGTAATGACTGTTCTTAAACAGAATATGCTTCAAAGTAAGAACCTGAAAGGCTTAGGATTGAAAATATTTATTTTCAAAAGTTTAGTGAGTTCCTGGCAGAAAGCTGCTGGAGGTAGCATCTGCATGCAAGAAATGAGCAGAGGAATTAAGAGATGTTTATCACAAAACTGAATTCTTAAGACGTCTAGGCATCAGGAGAAAGAGATGACTTTGGACATTCGATGGAATGCCCGGGCTGGATTTGGGGGCGTACAACAACCGCGGAGATTGCTCCTTGACCGGAGTGGTTGGATATCCAGCTTGATAAGAGCTTGGCCCACTGCCAGGAGCTGTGAAGGAGGAATGGCTGGAGGGTCCAAATAATGGCATGTCTGGCACACCATCTGCTAGGCACAGCAGGGAGCAGATGCTCAGGATACTTCCTTACTCTGCCAGGAGGGAACAAGCCAGAGAGGAAGACTTTTCCTCCCTCCAATGTCTCCCTGTTTCCTCCTCCTCCCCCTTGCACCGCAAGCCTGGCATCTCCCTCAGAGCCACCTACAGCTTCCCTAGACCATGCTGTGCCCTCTTGCTTTTCAGCATTTTTCTTCCTTGGTCTCTTCCTCAGGAGAGGCTGAGGAAGCCTCTCTTGTAGGTCTGGAGAAAGGGCCGGGTCATCCCAAGTGGCTGACCTCTTCTCAACTGAACTGCACTAAAGGCCCATGTTTATGCTTCACACATCAGAAAATGTTCCCTTTTAAATCATCTTTGCAAATCTGATTGACGAGCAGTAAATGAGCTGCCATTACTCACTCTCTTTTGATGAGGTAAACACACCCTGATTTGGATTTAAACCAAGCCTGTTTCATTTTAAATAAATCATTTAGGCACCTGTTTAAACTGAAGCAAAACAAGAAGGAGCCTGCACAGCGGGGTCTACCAGTATAACCAAGCGGATCATTGCAATACTATTTCTCTCTCTCTTTTTTTTCCCCATCTTCATTTTCCTATTGTAACTCAAAAGGGTCCCAGGTGCCAAAGGTCACCTGCAGGGGAGTAATATAGTTATGCAGACACACAGAAATTCAGCATGTACTTTGTCAGGGTCCGATTTTGCTTTTCTCTGTACAAGTAAGAAATATTTCTACTTACTTCCACAAGTGTGAGAAAAGAAGTTTGTATATTTTCCCTCTTCTCCTAAGCTCTGAAATGAGACATGCGTAGCCAGAGCCTGCTTTTGGCTGCAGCGTTACGTGCAGTAGGAATTCCACTGAAGTCACTTGAAGTACTCCAAATTGATGTGACATGGGTAAAATCAGTGAATCAGAGTTTTGGCCCCAGAGAGGACACTCTTGTAACACCAATGGGACACAGCAGCTTTGGTGCCTTTGAAGAGCATCTCTGCAAGCCCCTGCAACATGCCAGAGTCCCGGGATGCTGCTGGCACCTCCTCCTCCATCATGTTTGCTGAAGAGCTAATCCGGGGGAAACAGAGGCAACATTTCTGCAGTTGGATGATTTCCTCACTGATAGAACATCTTCCTGGCAATGCCAGTTTTCCTAATATAAAGCAAGCCGCTCGGAAGCACATCAGATCTACTTCCGATTCAAGACAAGGCTCATGTCGCTTTCAAGAATTTCTCTCTACTACCAAGCAAGCGCACTTCTGTGGCACCTCACGTGGTATTTTGAATTAATATCACTCAACAGATGACGCATAAGTTTAAAAGTAGAGCATTTTCCCCACATTAGGGAAGCCAAACTGTAAATTACATCTCTTGCTGATGCATTCACATGCCCCTTGCACTCCTGAGTAGCTCAGCAAGGTGAAAAATGGCTGTTAGTCCTTCTCTACTCATTTTACCCTGTTCTAAACATAGTATTCCTCAGTGCCAATTTTCTAGATCAGATTAAGGAAAAACTTAAAAAAAAAACCGCAACAAACCTAGCTGTGGCATTAATTTAAAAGCTCATAAACTAAATAATTCACAGGAGGTCTGAGCTCATTGTTCTTTTCCTCTGTTACATAAATATAAGGGCCCTCAATGACAAGAGGGTCAGGCTTAAATAAAGAAAAATCAGAAAGCTGGTGAAGCTGCGTAGGCTGGTAGCGAAGCACAGTTACTGCATTTTGGAAAGAGGTAGCAGCACACAGAGAGGTGACAGTGTGCAGGGACCAAGCTGCCAGCCAGCCAGCTCACCCATCGCAGTGTCGCAAAGGAAATGGCGCGTGATCCAGAAGCCAGCTGAATTCACCTGTGCTTTTAGCACTGAACTAATGAGTTATGGAACAGAAAGGAACTGGGTTTTGGAGAATGTTATTTCCACTCATGCGTTTTGGGAATTCACTGATTTCACTGGCATCTGCTGTAATTCCTGTATTAATTGGTAATAACTTGAATTCCTAATTAAAATGCTTTATGAAAGCAAAAATGTATCGCAGTCAATATCAGCAGCTGGTAACTGAGGCAGGGCTCAACTTTAGCACTTGGAAATACTACTGTGTGGATTTAAGGTTGGAACAGTAGGTTCCTACTTTATACATCTGGTTACAAATAAAGAGACTTACACCTTAGTCTTTGTCCTTTTGATGTCTGTCCCTCTGCTCTGGCCTTCAGATAATGCTGCCTTTCCAGAACTGATTAAAAACACTTGCTATCAAAAAAAAAACCCCAACCAAAATCCAAAAGAAGGAAAACCCAGGCAACTAAAAAAAATGAGACATATCAAAAGGGATAACTCTAATTTGTTGATATGCGCAGTGTTTTCACTGGATGGTATAAAATCCACAATTAAAATATAATAAAATGCCTCACTGCTCAGTTCAGAGCCCCCATGGGAGGGTTCAGGAAAACAAGGAAACAGAGCACCAAGTTAATTGCACCTTGTTAAATGTAACCATTTAAACAACTAGACCTTAATGGGGTACTTTCTGTAGCTACTGCAGTTTATATGTCTGAATTATGTTCTAAAGAGGCTTTTGTGTTTCTGCAAAGCAGACGCAGCGGTATGTTGGTGCAAGGTGTACGCTCACAGGCTGCGTAGCAGGCGTCCAGTCACGCTAATTACAGACAAATACAGCTGTACTGTCTTCCCTGGGGATACTACTGGCGCGCAGCAAGAGTCAGGTCCCCTCTACGGAGAGACTTGCTTAAAAAGCAAGAATGAGCCTACATTTACACTGATAAAAAACAGAGGTGTGTTACTGCAGAAGCACATGCTTGTACCCAGCAGTCAAATTCTTTGCTGCTATAAACATAACTAATTCCATAAAAAGATAAAAGCAGACATGCCACAGCTTTTCCTAAGCAATATCTGTGGGACTAGGTGCCTCCATCCATAGTGTCAGCCCACCAGACTGGCCACTAGGACCGTGCAAGGGAAGAGGTGCACTTTCTTCTTAGCACATGCCCCATTTCTTTTGGAAGCTGAGTAGGGCTCCCCATATGATGGGGGGTTGTCAACAGCATATAAAAAGAGAAAACCGTCGGCAAAAATACGAACAAAAATAGAGTTAGACTTTCTTTCTTCTTCTGTCAGGAAAGACTACAGGCTGGCCAAAGCATATGCTACATCTTTCATCACCATATGTGGAAAAAGACCTGTAGTTGGAGGGGAAGAGCTGGAAGCCAGAGATAGCCTGATGTGAAACCACAGCCAAAGCATCGCAACCCTTTATCACCCTGTCATGAACAAATTCACACTATTATATAGGTAACATCATTCAACATGTAGTAAAAATAAAAGAAATGTAAATGGTCCTATACTTGACTGGAATAGTTACAATTCTTATAGGTGGTAATGAATGAAAATTATATGGTAATTATAGCCCATCATTACAATGAGAAGGTCCATTGACAAAGTGCTACCATAAATGAAAACCCACGTTGCGTATTACGCCAAGAACATAACCAGCATTTTCCTGTTTCCATCTAAGCATACCTTCCATGCCATTATATATCCCATATAATCCCAAACTCCACATTCCATTACATATCCCATTTACTCCCAGGCCTGTCACACTTGAAAAGGATGCTCCAAGTGTTTGTCACTTCACTAACACTAGCTGTATTTTTTACGTCATTGTGGCTATTAGTTTTTAACAGTACAGCATTTATCAGTATTTGACCTATATGTTTTGCTCTTGCACCCTCTGTTTCTTTCCCCTCTTCCTGAGCTCTTCTTGCTTCCCATCTTTCCCAGCTCAGCTCAGCACAAGGGACCAGGTTTCGGTCACCTGGAAAGCTCCTCTTTGTCCCGAAGGTGCATGGTCCCTGGCACAGTACAGTGCTACTCACAACATCTCTAAATCCATCAGCGTCATCTTTACCTGTTAGCACTGAATATTAAACTCCTACTGCTGTAGACCTTTTGCAGATGGGCAAGCAATATCTCATTGCTTCCTGAAGACATTCTTATGGAGAGAAGAGTAAACCAAATGTTTTACTTGGCCAGCTGATCATGCAGTGCTATGTAACATCTTTAAAATGGCAATTTATTCTAAGTATAGAATCATAGAATCATTTAAATTGGAAAAGGCGCTTAATATCGAGTCCAACCGTAAACCTAACACTGTCAAGTCCACCACTAAACCATGTCCCTAAGCTCCACATGTTTGGTATGGTGACTCAACCACTTCCCCAGGCAGCCTGTTCCAGTGCTTGACAGTATAATTCAGTGCAAAGAAATAAACAGTTAGAAAAATTAAATAAACCAACTGGAATCATCAAGTTGGGCTTTGAACACATATTTAGGAATAAGGAGGTATCAGAAATTAGGCCCAAGCTAGGACCAAAGAAAGCAGAGTTATGACCAGAAGTATGTCTCAAACTGCAACACTGATTCGGCAAACCATAGGCCAATTTCTGCAAACAGTTCTCTAGCTGAATAACTTCAAAGATCTTATTGATATGAGTAAAATTCCTTACCTAAGTGTCTGCATGATCATGCAGGAACCAGCATGGCTGGGGAAGTGTTTTATTCGCTCCTTAACTATTGCTAGTCCAGTGAGGAAGGGGATACTGCCTCCCAGTTTGACATAACCAGATAAAAGCACATTAACATGACATATGTTATGGCATTTAACTTAAAACTAAACCAGCTTAAAGAAATTGTGTAGCTCAGTGTACCTCCTTTTATTACATCACACACCCAAATGAAATGTCACTGCAGGACTGACTTTTTATTGTTTGGACACTAACTCTCGTGCTCTTCGCAGCATGTCCTGTACATTCTGTTTTCATGTAAGGCACTGTATTGGGTTCATGTGGCCAGAGTTTGGTACCGGGGGCTGCAGGGGGGGCTTCTGTGAGAAGCTGCCAGAAGCTTCCCCCACGTCCGACAGAGCCAGCGCAGCCGGCTCTGAGATGGAGCCGCCGCTGGCCAAGGCCGAGCCCATCAGCGACGGTGGCCGCGCCTCTGGGGAACGTATTTGAGAAGGAAAAGCTGGCACACAGCATTTGCAGCTGGAGAGAGAAATGGAACAGCTCTGCTGTGAGGACAGGCTGAGAGAGTTGGGGTGGTTCAGCCTGGAGCAGAGAAGACTCCGGAGAGACCTTTGCAGCCTGACAGGACTTAAAGGGGCTGATAAGAAAGATGGGGACAGACTTTTTCACAGGGACTGTTGTGACAGGACAAGGGGTGATGGTTTTAAACTAAAGGACGGGAAATTTAGACTGGATATAAGGAAGAACTTTTTGACAAGGAGGGTGGTGAACCCCTGGCCCAGGTTGCCCAGAGAGGTGGTCGATGCCCCATCCCTGGGAACATTCCCAGGTCAGGCTGGACGGGGCTCTGAGCACCCTGCTCTGGATGAAGATGTGCCTGCTCACTGCAGGGGGTTGGACTAGATGGCCTTGAAAGGTCCCTTCCAACCCAAACTATCCTATGATAAAACAGCCCTGCAGCCCCCGGCCCGGGGCAGGAGGGGCAGGACGGCTCCAGGTGCCAGGGCAGAGGGTCCCCGGCAGCCCCCGGGGAAGCCCACGGGGAGGCCGGCTGTGCCCCTGCGGCCATGGAGCTCCACGGGGGAGCAGATCTGCACCCGCACCCGGGGAGGGCCCCACACCAGAGCAGGGGGATGCCCGAAGGAGGCCGTGACCCCGTGGGCAGCCCGCACTGGGGCCGGCTCCTGGCAGGGCCTGTGGCCCCGTGGGGAGAGAGAGGAGCCCCGGCTGGAGCAGGTTTGCTGGCAGGACCTGGGACCCCACGGGGGCCCAGGCTGGAGCAGCCTGTTCCTGAAGGACGGCACCCATGGGGGGACCCGGGCTGGAGCAGCTCATGAAGAACTGCAGCCCGTGGGAAGGACCCACGCTGGAGAAGTCCATGGAGGACGGTCTCCCGTGGGAGGGACCCCCCGCTGGAGCAGGGAGGAGTGTGAGGAGTCCTCCCTTGAGGAGGAAGGAGCGGCAGAGACCAGGTGTGATGAACTGACCACAACCCCCATTCCCTGTCCCCCTGCGCCGCTCAGAGGCAGGAGGGGGAGAAATCGGGAGCGAAGTTGTGTCCGGGAAGAAGGGAGTGGTGGGGGGAAGGCGTTTTAATATTTGGTTTTAATTCTTATTACCCCACCCTGATTTGATTGGCAATAAATTAAACTAATTTCCCCAAGCCCAGCCTGTGTTGCCCATGACAGTAATTGCTGACTGGTCTCTCCCTGCCCTTATCTCCACCCACCGGTTTTTCATTAGACTCTCTCCCCTGCCCAGCTGAGGAGGGCAGTGACAGAGCAGCCTTGGTGGGCACCCGGCCTCCAGCCAGCGTCAGCCCAACTGCAGGTACGTGTATAGGGAAGGGGTTGCTCTTCTTTAAGAGCACGAAAGAGTCCCTCTTACCACATAGGAAATTTGGTTTTGAGAGTGGCTGGTAAGTACATTTTGTCTTTTGTGGAGAAGGTGGGCTAGACCTATGAAATACAAACTGCAGGTAAAAAAGCCCTGGAAGTAAACGATCTGCTGAAAGGTATGCTTTGCATATGTGTGGCATTCTTCAGATAAGATTCACAAAACTACATCATGATTATTTGAATGTTTGATATAGATAACTGCTGTTTATACAACTTGATATCTATACGGATAGCCATGTAACAGCTATGAAGTATAACACCTTTCACACAGAAGTATATATTAATTTCAGGGAATGGCTCTGGATTCTGGGTGCTTTGTGTTTTGAATTTCCACTCCAGCTCTGGAGCAGTGCTAAAGCCAGTGGGAGCTGCAGATATATAGTAAATCTAGCAAAAGTAGGGACATGCACCCATAAGCTATGTACGGAGAACATGCTTTGAAACTGCTTTTTGGCAAGTAGTCACAATGCACTCAGCTAGGAGGGGGTCCAAGAAAATCACCATTTCCTATTCTAATCTCTATAATACTCCTCTCAGCAATAAATGTATTAAAAAAAAAAGTGACTTGTTTCAGAGACAAGACTAAAATTTAATTTCACTGAACCCTTCAAATAATATATCCCCTATCTCCTCTAGTAGATGGATGATTGTCTGCTTTTCTGAAGAAGGAAAAATACCTCCTTTCCCTTCTCTACAGCACAAACACATTCCCCATGCAAAAAGATTTTTTACCTACCATGTTTTTGGTCTGGTGTGAACAATCAAGCTGTAACTCAAGGTGGTGCTCACCAAGAACTCACCCACCCAGGCATTGCAGCCTGCTTATCTAAGGGGAAAGCTGGCCAAAGCCAAGACCCTACTGTTATTTGTATTGGGTGACTCAGATGCCCCTGGAGCCTGTACAGTGAGAGAAGGATTTCAAAAGTAGAGGGAAAAATCAGACTTTGTGCAGTACTTTTGAAAATCTCTCCCCAAAGGCATAACTCAAAAAAATGTTAATGGGGTAGAGAGCTTTCATTATTCACAGCATGTTTATTGCATCGCTTTCCCCTGAGGAAAATAGCACCTGGCTGTGAAATGGAAGGCACTTAATGGATTGCAGTAGCCGGAGCAGGAACAAAATATATTTTCTTCTCTTGTATATGGACAAAAGAAAGAAGAAAAGGACCAGCACAGACACTACCCACAGAGGCTAACTATTGCTTCAATTGCCCAGATAACACATCAGTTTTACCACTTCTCACAGAGCTTTGCATGTAACCAGTGCAGATGCTTTGCCTTGAGCAGAGGATTATTCCTCCCTGAGTAACATTGGCTGAAAGACTCACACCAAAAGGCTGTGCACAAAGATACCTGAATAGGTTGGAGGAGACTTACTGGTCCAGGGATCATAGAATCATAGAATCTTTGGGTTGGAAGGGACCTTTCAAGGCCATCTAGTCCAACCCCCCTGCAATGAGCAGGGACATCTTCAACTAGATCAGGTTGCTCAGAGCCCTGTCCAGCCTGACCTGGGATATTTCCAGGGATGGGGCATCAACCACCTCTCTGGGCTACCTGGGCCAGGGGTTCACCACTCTCAGTGTGAAAAATTTTTTCCTTAGATCCAGTCTAAATCCACTCTCTTTTAGTTTAAAACCATTACGCCATGCCCCATTGCTACAGGCCCTGCTAAAAGGTCTTTTCCCATCTTTCTTATCAGCCCCCTTTAAGCACTGTCAGGCTGCAATAAGGTCTCCCCAGAGCCTTCTCTTTTCCAGCAACCCCAACTCTCCCAGCCTGTCCTCCCAGCAGAGCTGTTCCAGCCCTCGGAGCATTGCTGGGGCCTCCTCTGGCCCTGCTCCAACAGGTCCATGTCTCTCCTGTGCTGAGGGCTCCAGAGCTGGACGCAGCACTGCAGGGAGGTCTCCCCAGAGCAGAGCAGAGGGGCAGAATCCCCTCCCTCGCCCTGCTGGCCATGCTGCTTTGGGGGCAGCCCAGGACACAGGTGGCCTTCTGGGCTGTGAGCGCACATTGCCGGCTCATGTCCAGCTTTTCATCCACCAGTACCCCCAAGTTCTTCTTGGTAGGGCTGCTCTCCATCCCTTCATTCTGTACTGATACCAGGGGTTGCCCTGACCCAGGGGCAGGACCATGCTTTTGGCCTTGTTGAACCTCATGAGGTTCACACAGGCCCATTCCTCAAGCTTGTCCAGGTCCCTCTGGATGGCATCCTGTCCCTGAGGCGTGTCAACCGCACCACTCAGCTTGGTGTCGTCTGCAAACTTGCTGAGGGTGCCCTCGATCCCTGTCTGTATCATTGATGAAGATACTAAACATTAGTGGTCCCAGTAGAGAGGACTTTGACAGACATAGGGTTTCTGGGGCACAGGCTGCCCCTCCAGCCTCTCCTGTGAGCACAAGACCTGCGCCCAGGCCCCAGTCATGGAAGGGAAGGCTGAGGGATGCACCTGGGGGAATGCAGTCCAACATCCCACTGGAATATCAGGTCTTCCATAGCTTGATTCAGTAACTCCCAGCCTCTCTGGGTAACATTTCCCACCTCACCGCTTTCCCCCCTGGTTAGGCAGAATTGGTAGCATGCAATTATCTCTCTACCAAGTGCCCAACTGTGATTATAGATTGTCTACACCCCTGTTAAAGGGTCTCTCAGGTGGCACATTTCATTTCTTCAACTTGCACTGTGTAGAAACCTGCCACCTCACCACCCCACAATGGCCCCTAAAATAAGCAAATCTGCCCGCATGCACAACAGCTGAGCTCTAGCCATTAGTGAAGAGGCAGGCTGTGCTGGAGGCTCACAACTGACCTTGCTTCAATAGCTCTTGCTAGCCAACTCTACTGCCTGTTGACCTAACAACATCACAGAATCATTAAGGTTGGAAAAGACCTTTAAGATCATCAAGTCCAACCATCAACCCAACACCACCATGCCCACTAAACCATGTCCTGAAGTGCCACGCCCACACGTTTTTTAAACAATTCCAGTGATGGTGACTCCACCCACCTCCCTGAGCAGCCTGTTCCAATGTTTGACCACTCAGTAAAGAAATTTTTCCCAATATCCAGTCTAAACCTCCCGTGGTGCAACTTGAGGCCACTTCTATCGCTAGTACTTGGGAGAAGAGACCAACATCCACCTTGCCACAACTCCCTTTCAGGTAGTTGTAGAGAGTGATAACATCTCCCCTCAGCCTCTTCTCCAGACTAAATAACCCCAGTTCCCTCAGCCGCTCCTCACCAGACTTGTTCTCCAGACACCTCACCAGCTTTGTTGCCTTTCTCTGGACACACTCCAGCACCTCTCTTGCAGTGAGAGGCCCAAAACTGAACACGGTATTCAAGGTGCAGCCTCACCGGAGCCAAGTACAGGGGTACAATCAGTTCCCTACTCCTGCTGGCCACACTACTTCTGATACAGGCCACGATGCTGTTGGCCTTCTTGGCCACCTGGGCACATTGCTGGCTGTCAACCAGCACCCCCAGGTCCTTTTCCGCCAGGCAACTATCCAGCCACTCCTCCCCAAGCCTGTAGCGTTTCATGGGATTGTTGTGACCCGAGTGCAGGACCCGGTACTTGGCCTTATTAAACCTCATACAGTTGACCTCTGCACATCAATCCAGCCTGTCCAGATCCCTCTGCAGAGCCCTCCTACCCTCCAGCAGATCAACACTCCCACCCAACTTGGTGTCATCTGCAAACTTACTGAGGGAGCACTCAATTCCCTCATCCAGATCATCAATAAAGATATTGAACAAGACCAGACCCAGAACCGAGCCCTGGGGAACACCACTTGTGACCGGCCGCCAGCCGGATTTAACGCCGTTCACCACAACTCTCTGGGCTCGGCCATCCAGCCAGTTCCTCACCCAGCAAAGAGTACGCCTGTCTACTCCATGAGCCACCAGTTTCTCTAGGAGAATGCTGTGGGAGACGCTGTCAAAAGCTTTACTAAAGTCCAGGTAGACAATGAAAGAAAAAAGAAAAACATGAAAGAGCAAACAGAGGAAAGACAGCATTATCCTGAGCCTGGCACATATCTATATCTTGTTCTCCACAGCTTCTTTCCAGCAGAATAAATCCAGGATATCCCCTAACTGCATTACTCAGACAGATGTGGCTGTTATCCTTATGCTGTGACACAAACACGCAGGAAGGAAATACTGAAGTGGCAGTGTAGGAAGGAGAAAGGAGAATGGATTCCCCACCCATGTCTTGGAAGGTGAGGCAAAGCCAGGAAGATTCCTACTTTTAGAAGATTCATACACATTTCTAACAAACTAGCATAGAGACAAACTGTAATTAGGTATCTTGAGTTCTTCTGCTGACTTAGAAGATACTGACCAGAGGGCAGCAATTTGCATAGAGGTATGTCCTGGTTTCAGCCAGGATAGAGTTAATTTTCTTCACAGAAGCCAGTGTGAGGCTGTGTTTTGGATTTGGGATGAGAAAATGTTGATAACGTGCTGATGTTTTGAGTTGTTGCTAAGTAGTCAAGGACAGTCCAGCTTCTCGTGCTGGCTGGCCAGCGAGCAGGCTGGGGTGCACGGGGAGCTGGAGGGGACACAGATGGGACAGCTGACCCCAAAGGGATATTCTGGACCATATGGTGTTGTAGTCGGTATGTAAAGCTGGGACGAAGAAGAAGGAAGGGGTGGAGGGATGTTTGGAGTGATGGCGTCTGTCTTCCCAAGTCACCATTACGCGTGATGCAGCCCTGTTTCCCTGGGGATGGCTGAACCCCTGCCTGCTGATGGGAAGCGGTGAATGAATTCCTTGTTTTGCTCTGCTTGCATGTGGGGGTTTTGCTTTACCTGTTAAACTGTCTTTATCTCAACCCACGAGTTTTCTCACCTTTCTGATTCTCTCCCCCGTCCCACCGTGGGGGAGTGAGCAAGCAGCTGTGTGGGGCTTAGCTGCTGGCTGGGGTTAAACCACAACAAGGTGCTTGCATTTATTGCCTCTAGAAAAGACCTGAGATTGTCTCCTTCTACCTCATCCTTCAGAGTATTTTCTTCAGTGTTTCCTTCAGAGTGACATTGATTCCCAGGCTGAAGATATAATTCAAATTGATTGAGAAAATATAAACCCTATGGCTTTTATATGCTAAGTTAGAATGAAATATAAAAATAGTAACATAAGCTGCATTTAGTACATGGTCCAAACACTTACCATGTGCCAAAATTCTCCATGCAAATAAAACATTTGTGGAGTGAAATGAAGAGTCTGTTTGTTTTTATTGCTTCTGTAAACAAGCATTGTCAACTCCAAGCTCCCTGGAGTATACATGCTGGCTGTAGACAGCTATGTCTGCACATCACTATTAGAGATTTTTCTATGCCAGTGATTCAGTTTGGACAGAACTGAAACTTCCACATTTCCCCAAATACTGACAAAATAAACAGTGAAAGAAAGGGACGATTTTCCCCGAGCTTTTCTGCTTTGTTCTGGGGCAGGCTCTGGTTACAGTGTGATTTTCCAATGGGAAGAACTGAGATGAGAGTGAGAACTAAGTCAGTCAATTAGAAAACTGAGATTTGTGTGATGCCCTTGGAGACATCTCAATGAGACTTTATACCATGGCCTCCTCGTTCCCGAACTTCAAGAGTCTGTATTCTACTGAACTATTTACAGTCTATGTAAACTAAGAACGAGTGGAATGAGAGTGTTTTGAGAAAGAAGCGCTGAGGTTGCCCTTTCCTCCTTCTCCATCCCTGGCAGATAGATAGTATTTTCAGTGAGACTGATTCCATGCAGCTATACTTGTGGGGTTGAATTTCTCTTCTATTAATTTTTTTTCCTGCCATTCCCTTATGCTGCTTGCCTGTCCAGTAAACCTTTAAAAGGCCCAACCACACCTTTAGATTAAACACTTGCAGCTGACCACAACCTCCTTTACCAAAGCTTTGTCATCAAAGCCCTTAGTTCAACTCCTGCAATAATTCTTTCTCCTGTATGTTTACATTCCTTATATTCCCACTTCAAACGCTTCACTGCATGGCCCAGGCTTTGTGACCATACCTAGGCTATATAAATATACCAGGGCACACTTATTTTTTGCAGGTTTTCTGTCTCCCTGTCACTGGCTCAGCAGGAGCAGCTGGGCAAGCAGGGCTCACCTGCCCCAGCATGCTGTCCTGTGGGATCACTGCAGCCGTGCAGCACCGTGAGATTTTGAAATACATCCTCAGCACTTTGCTTGGACAGCACAGGGGGAATTGCTGCATTGTGCTATATGTAGTCAGACCTTTTGGAGTTGTGCCTGGGGACAAAGTCACGTTTTCAAAGTTTCTGCATTCCTGGGAGCTGGCTTGTCTCTCCATGTGACATGGCAGCCATTTCCCACTCCGCTGTCTCCCCTCTTTCCATTGTGTTTCATTTCATGCCCTCTTTTAATTTCATTTACAGTAGGAAAAAAGAGAAAAAAGAGAGAGAGGACAACAATTTTGGTGCAAATTGGGTGGCCCAAGAATTTGGGCAATAATTAGGAAATCTACAATATGCAGCAGCTGGTGGTGGGATCTCACCTATTTCCATTCGTAACTGAGAACCTTGCACATGCTCCTAAAACTCTTTTGCTGCTGTTAACATTCTTGTTGCCAGTGCCAGAGCTTCTTTGTTTCAGTGGTATTCCAGCTAAACCCTGCTCATCCACTATCTTGTATTTATTATGTTGTCTGTTTGGAGATACGCATAGAGGAATGTCTCCCAGAGACCCACCAGTCCAGCTGACAGGACAGGTCTCCTTGAAGCTGCCAGGCAATCTGAAGTACTGGAAGGTGGGAAAGCAAATGTCAGAGAGGACAAACCCCGGTGTCGCATGCTTGGGGAGGGAAGCTGCAGCTGCCTAGGAAGCCCTGTCATCAGAGTGGGAGGGGAGGTGAAAATATGGGGCTCAGCAGAGCCACTTGGGAGTGGGAGGACCTGACCAGGTAGCAAGAGCTGTGCTGGAACAGAGAGATGCCTCCACACCTACTTTGGTGAAAGCCAGTTGCTCTTACATCACTATAAATGGGTTTAATCATATGTTCAGGTGCCAAATGATTCCTCCAAAGATTTAGTTATTAAAAAAAATATCAAAGGAAATAAAGATTGTGGGTGCAAGGTACTTCTGAGTAAAGTCACTGAAGTTAATCCTTACCAACTGTGATGAGGACAAGCCTTTTTTTACCAGTACATTGTGAGCTTTCAAAGTGTTTTGCTAACATTTTTGACCTGTCGCTTAATGCTCTTCTCTCAGACAATTGCCTGCCAATAACTAAGGAAATAGTAGCAATAACAAGAAGGCTGCCTTAGATCGATGATGGTGTCAATTGTACATGGGTATGGCTCATACATTTTTTTTCCAATCATGACACTTATATTTTATTGTTTCAAGCACAGTTTTAGCAGCACTTGGTGTTCTGTAGTAAAGAATCTGATGTGGCAGCTTGCCACAAGTAAACATTTTTCTTTTTTTTAGAATAAAACCGGCATAAGATTATAAGGGATTTATCCAGGTTTTGGACCAAAAAAAAAGCTTTAGCTGAGACTGATTTTGTAAGGGCAAAAATATCATGTAATAATTCTTCCCTCTCCCTATAGCATCATTGATTCACCTGGTTTCTTAAGAACATTATTAACTGTAATTCCTTCAGAGTAATGAGATTTAATAATACCTTTCATAGTTACATATACTCCCTAGCTTCAGGGCATTTCCAATTGAAGGTAAGCATGATTGGACCTGAGACAAGCGTGCAGGAAAAAGAGGGTGTGGAGATTATTAACAAGGAGACAAAGGTAAGAGCAATTGCCCAAAGACCCGAGCTTTTCTGAAAGGATTATCAAAAAGGAAAAATAATTTAAGTATTGGAATGCAGTACATGCCAGGAGAGCACGGAGCTGTTAAGTCAGAAGGAGCAATCTGTGTATCAGACCCAGAGGTGGCTGTAATAATGAAGACAATGTTTATACAATACTTGATCTTTTGAAAGACAAGAAAAAAAGAGGGCAGGAATAAAGGAATAATGGGGGAGAGGATGGCAGAAACAGAAAAAAGGGAAAAATCTGCCTCTTGGATTTCAGGTGACGACCTGTAGCAGGAAAAGCTGGAAAAAATACTGTCTTCTGTTTGGTTTTCACTGACTGTTGTCAATCCCTGCCCTCACTGTTCACGCAGCACTACCTCAGTTTGTGTGCAGGTCTCGTAACGTAGTACCAGGGCAGGAAGTCCCGCAGCGCGCCAGCCGTGAGCAAACAGGCGTCCTCAGTGCGGTGCGGGCCCCTCCCGCTGCACGCTGCTCGAACTGGAGCCCGGGGCGCAGGTGGCAGGGGAAGGCGGACAGTGAGGGACTTCGAGATGGATTTTTGTGGCCTCTCGAGTCCGTGTGACGTTTCTGTTCTTGCAAGGGGCGACCCCGCACATCCCCCGCGCAGGGACCGGATAACACTTCCATCTAGTGGACAGTCTGGCAGATCTATGCTGGGCCACAGGCTGTCTTTGACTTCTCACCATTTTATAAAAAGTTCCTTAAAATGGTGGTATCCAATTCTTCTGCATCAATATGGTAGAGATCAGCTCATCTGGGAGAAAAACTATCAGGTTTCTACCTGGGTATCCAAATTCAAAAAGTTTGATTCGATAGTGTTGGTTGCTGTGGGTGCAATACCTTGAAACTTGATATTTCATCCAGGAATGCTAAGGTAGGGTTTAGGTAGGGCTGATAGGCTTGAACGTTTTAAATTTAAGACAGATCGTTTCCAAACCTAATTCCAGTTCTACTGAAGCTAATTCAAAGTTTAGATCAACAAGTAGATCAAGGAAAATCCATGACCTACAGGCTAGGTAAAAAATTAACTCAAAATCTTCTATGCTATTTAGTATATGTAGCTTATGTCAGAGAAAAAAACTCTGTTTGTCAAAGTGTTAAAACTAATTCTGGAGAAAAAAGGAACTGCATGATCACCTTGGAAATATTCAAAGGGGTTTTTAGGAGAAGAAAATTTTCTTCCATCTCTTCTGCACAACAATCACAGTAAATCCCAGAGAAACAGTCTGGCAGCATCAACACACTTAATGCAGATTGCAAGAATGAGATGGATGCTCTTTCTCTATTTATCACAGTTGTAAGGATTAAAATTACTAGGTACAATATGTATTTCTGAAGTCCTCTTCTGTTTCAAGCCTCTATACACAGATTGTCAAAAGAAATTAAAAAAAAAACACCAAACAAAAACAAAACAAAACAAAAAAACCCCAAAAACCCCAAATACCCAAGCCTCAGTCCATGAAGGGTGTTAATATCTCCATCCTCTGCTTTCCAAAGAGCCTTTTATCAGAGTGAATCTGACAGTTGATAGGTGACCGCTATCATCTTGCAAAGAAAATCCCCAAGCAAAGAGCTGAATCAGCAGATGAATTAGCACAAATGCTCAGATTACTCTGGCTTGGGGGTAAAGAGGGGAAAGGAAGGGAGGGAAGAGCGAGAGATATATCTTCAGATTCTGGCTTTACTCCATAATTCAAATCCATCTGATTAGCCCTCAAAATTACAGTTGCTAGAGTTTTCATTAGACCACTGCCATTTTAAATGCTGCTCTTTGCTTTACAGACAACCATTATTTTTTCCAGCAGTATGTGAAAGCCAGAAAGAGCTACGGCAAAGGAAAAGCAACTTCCAGGTGGCAATCTGCCACCCTCACTGAAGAGACCTTGTTCCCAGGCTCCCAAAGCAGAGCTGCCACCCTCCATCACTCTGCCTGTATGATGCTGTCCCACATGGTCAACGCAATGCTGCTTTTAAGGTCTGGGGTAGCAAACCTCTAAATTGCCACACACACCCCACTTGCAAAAACACGGACGCATAGGAACTGCAGTGCTTGTAAGGGCAATGGTGAGTCAGTTCAAAAGTGAAGCTGAAACAAGCTCTAAACCAGGAAACATCCCAAGCAAGCTGTATGGACCATGTTTACAGGTCTGAGATGGCAGCAGGGAATGTGACGCATAGGGCTGAATGATTCCAGCTGCCAGATTGCTGCAAGCTAAAATAAACATACCACTGTTTCCAAGTGGTGGTCTGGTACCATCTAGGGATTAAAACAAAAAGGGGCTAAACTGAGGTAAAAAGCAATGGCAAAGGACTAATAGATTTCATGTGGATTCCTGGCCCTTCTTTCTCTCATATGTATCGAGATTGTCCTGAAAGTTGCTGTGGGCTTGAACACAGAGTTTAAGAGCTCCTTATTCTACCTTCAAAATAAGCCAGGAAAGCCTGACAGGACAACTGGAGATCATGCTGGCTGGAGAAACTTGCTGGGTGTTTTGAGCATGTTTACCCTGATTTCTACACTGGTCAGAGAAACAGGAACAGTGTATATTTAGCATATGTCTAAGAGAGAAATTATGACTTGTCAAATTTTGAGTTGTTTATTAAAATTTGAAGACTGTTTACAAAAGCAAAAATCTGGAACAAGTAATTTTGAAGCATGATTGAAATAGCTCCTGCATCCTTTCCTAGCACTTCAGCTCCTGGACCATGCTGCAGACAGCCCATGCAAGCAAGAAGCATCAACTCAGTGGATCTCTCAGAGAGATTTCAAGAGGACCAGAAAATAATGAAATAGAGAAGGCAATAAAGAGATGTGTAATTTGGCCAGCATAGATGAGCTTCAAAAATCCAAGCCAGTATTAACCAAGTTCAGATGATTAGTAGGAATCAAATGACACAAAGATAGCTCTCCCTCCTTCTCTAAATATGTTTGCTCCAAACAGTAAGTATCTTGGAGAGACAAAATTTATGCTTCTCTGAAATAAACTGTGGAGGCAAACAGGACTTCCCACTGTAACAAATGACTGCAGTAAGCATGGGAAGGAGGCTGATGACTCACTTTTGCAGACCAGGAATAAGGTAGGCATTGCTGAAGAGGTGCTGGAGAAATTGCCTAAGACAGAAACATTTAACAAGAAGGCTTGGAGGAGTGGGCATCAGGTGAAAAATTTAACATCTTGCTGGCAGGGGTGCACGGGGTGTCTCCCCAATATGAGGATCACCTACATCCTACTACATGTTCTGAAAAATCTGGTCAGAGATTATGTGACCTGGGCATCCAAAATGAGGATTAAAATCGCCCTCTTTGCTTTAGCTCCTTCTCTCTAAAACAGGGGTCAAAATATCCCCTCCCTCCACAGGGCTGAAAACAAGATGTTGTAAAACACCAGTGGCTTTATCGTGTGCCATAGCCAGAAGGATTTGGTAATTTTCAAGTCGTCTGGATGCAGGAGGTAAAACTTGAGTCACCCACTGCTAGTGAAGAGAAAATGAATTATTAACTACTTAGTCACGGTTGCTTGCTGCTGCTCTGATTGGTCCAGTGACAGCCACCATTCTCAGGAATCCTGGAAAGTCACACAATGTGCAACAGCTGAAGGAAGTGCTGGGAAAGTGTATTTTGCAAGAAAAGTTACTAAAGCTGACAGCCCTCCTCTGCATTGTAACTTCCAAGGGAACATTGTATACAGGGATCTGGAATGCATATACAGTCGTGGGATCCGCAGGTTTTTAACGGTTGTTTTCTGCAGCTGCACAAAGTGTCATCTGACATATCTATACTCCACAGGGATCATTTTTCCCAGTAATTGGAGTATGATTGATAGGCTACAGTCTGCTGTGCCTCTTGGAAAGAATATGCCTTGACTGAGAAGTATCAGGGTCTTCTGTACTTTTGAGGGGAACAGAAAACCTGTAGCTATGGCAGAGGTGCTGTCATTATGGGGTTAATTAGGCATTAACAGCTGAGGCACAGCATGCATTTTCTGGAGATTAATGACCATCTGGGAGAAACTGATGGCCTAGGAAACCCTGATTATTAGTGTTGAGGGCTTGTCCTTTCTCAAGGTTATTCGTATGCCTGCAGGGTATGGCTGGATCAGAGCCCAAACGCCTGCTCAAAGGCCCTGAGGAGTTTCTGCCAGGCTCTGCAGCTTGTGGTTTGCAGCCAGTTGCTGATAAACTAATGCTAGTGAGAAAGGCTTTGAAAGCATTTGGAGACTACTGTTGAATGAGAGGTAAAAGATTCACAGATCAGGTACATTTTAATCTTTTCAGTTTATAATATCCATCAGTTAATTTGCTTTACAATAAAGGTTTTTCCCTTGACCTCACAAGCATCTCTTTTGCTGGAGTCAGTCCTCAAATGTGCCAGTACCATGGTGTCTCAGAGTTCTGTCTGCCATAACTGCCAGCAAGAGATGTCTCAGAAAAAATGTGGGAATTGCAGGATAATCCACCCAAATAGGGAGATTGTCTTGCTTTGGTATGAAATTGGAAGGTTTATATTTTCAATATTTTTATAAACACACTTTATATATACACACATATGTATATCATAGAATCACAGAATCACTAAAGTTGGAAAAGACCTTTAAGATCATCAAGTCCAACCATCAACCCAACACCACCATATCCACTAAGCCATGTCCTGAAGTGACACACCTACAAGTTTTTTTAACACCTCCAGTGATGGTGACTCCACCACCTCCCTGGGCAGCCTGTGCCAATGCTTGACCATTCTCTCAGTAAAGAAATTTTTCCTGATATCTCGTCTAAACCTCCCCTGGTGCAACTTGAGGCCATTTCCTTGCATCCTATTGCTAGTTACTTGGGAGAAGAGACCAACACCCACCTCACCACAACCCCCTTTCAGGCAATTGTAGAGAGAGATGAGGTCTCCCATCAGCTTCCTCTTCTCCAGACTGAACAAGCCCAGTTCCCTCAGGTGCTCCTCATAAGACTTGTGCTCCAGACCCCTCACCAGCTTCGTTGCCCTTCCCTGGACATGTTCCAGCAACTCAACATCCTTCATGGAGTGAGTGGCTCAAAACTGAACACAGTATTCGAGGTGCAGCCTCACCAGTGCTGAGTACAGGGGTACAAGCATGTGTACAGAAAGATATATGCATACAGAAAGAGAGAGGAAGAGAGAAATTACATGATGATGATGCAGTCCACAGAGGTCTGATCATTTTGTACCTTACAAAATAGTTAGACTATGTTATCATGTCACTACAGCTTCCCAAGACAGGTGATGCAGCATGGCTCTGTGTTTTCAAATAGGCTTGACAATTACAAACATTTTCTTCCTGTTTCCTTGCGTTATCTTGAAATCTGAATCAAGGAAAACAAAATTCCACCAATTCTTTTCTGAAGTTAGTATTCTTAGTCTTTCTCATGCATGTATTTCTAAACCTACCTATAAATGATTTTGTTTTGCCATCTCTGGAGGTTTTCTATGTTTGGCAGTAGGAAGCAAAAGGTTTCATAGGGCTGCATAAGCTGAGGCCCAGGTCTTTTCCCTGTGCTTGTTGGCATAGAAACTCCTAACGTGCATGTCAGTGTTGTCCTTCCAACCTACACTAAGAACTATTCACCAGATGAAAGTCATCTGCCATGAAATGCCCCCTTAACATAGCTCTGTATCTCTTCCATTCTTAAGCAATCGTTCTGCTTGAGCCCGTTTCTGCTTGATGAGAAGCAATAGTGTTTTGAGACATAATAATGGATCACATCAAAAGCAAATCCCCTAAATCTATTTTTCTTCCCAGCAGAAATGATCAACTGAGTTTTAAATAGCTTAACAAAGTGTGCATTTGTCAATTATTTGGCTTCAACCTCTAGGTACAGACAAGTCTGGCCTTAAGTCCAAGCGATGCACTCAGCTGGCATCCTGCTCCATCTTTATTCACTCTGGCTCTTCCCTTGCTCACCAGAATTTTCCCAGACATTGAAAAATTCTTTTATGATTACTGAGCAAAATATATGTCTTCAAGTGTTTAAAACCTAGGACTTTTCAGTGTATCCCAGCTACTGACAATACTGTTGAACACAACTGTCTTCTGCACAGTAATATCCAGTGTCTGATAAGCCCACGTGTGGGCAGGCTGTGCTCAGGGGGTGGGGACCAGCATCTTTTGCTGGTAACAGGTTTTTGTTATCAGATAATCTGAGTGTTTGGCATATGTCCATAGGGCCATTTAAGTATTGACTCCTTTAATGAATATTGTATGTCCTAAAACCCTTAAAGGCTTACAAAACCCCTTCATGCTTATGCTCCATTTCTCCATGAGGCTACTGAAAACAAATGGCATTGTGTTATCAATTATAAATATGTCAAACCAAATGAAACATTATTTTCAATATTATATTATTTAAATGTTTTCTCATTTTTATTTTGATTGTTTGCTAAAAGTCTCTAGAAGTAAAAACAGAGAGGAGGAGAAGGGGCAAACAGCAATACAAATAGCCAAAATATCTCCCCATCCCTCCTCCCCAGGGAGACATCTTGGTCCCAGTGAAACACACATCAAAAATGACCATTGTTTCAAGCAGACATTTTTTCATTCTTAGTCTTTATGGGCTGAATAAAATTGTAACTATTCAACTAAGTAAAATTAGAGCAAGTTCCCACCCTTTTTCAATGCCTGATACTAAGTTTCATTCTGTCTCTTTTTTAAAAAAAATCAAGAAATGGATGTGTTTTAAGAACATAAGCTAACAAAGCTATGACACATTTCTCAGATCCTGGAAGAAAAAAGATTTTACACCTTGTCTCTTTATATCTTGTCTACTATGTCAAGGTCTTGGTCACCCCCGCCAGCCTAATTGCTTTCCAGAGAGCCTTATTTGCCTGTAACATCCTAAATTGCACTGACAGTCTGTTTAGAGCAATCAAATGAATTTGTGACAAATGCAATTGCTCCAAGTGAAAAAACATTAAAGTTCTGGAGCTTATTTAGTTTATTTCTTTATATTGAGCACATTCAAATAATAGTAAAAGTCTTTGTGTTATTGTAACATAAATAATAATAGTAAACAACATTTTTTTTCTTCCCATTCAATCCTTGCTCTCTATTTGTGATCAAAGTACCTGCTTGTAGGCCCAGCCATTGAAGCGTACAGCAGTTTACATTTACTCATATGGTTGGCTGGAGTAAATGGAAAAAAGACTGGACTAATCCTAAATAGCTCAGCACTAGTTACAGAGCAGATGTGCTGCTATGTAAGGGCACAGAATGAAGCAGTTCAGGCCCTGATTTTAGCTTTGTTCAGTTAGTTACTCTGAAGCAGGCATAACTGAGGTCTTTCCAAGCTGGAATATTCAAGATGGTAATTGCACCATTATTAACTCACTAGCACACTGTCCCTCAAACATGGGCATGCCACCCCTAGGCTTATCTCTAGTGAGCCTGGTTTTATCTCTTCCCCCCTTCAAATCTAGTTTAAAGCTCTTTCAATAAGACCTGTTAACTCCTGCATAAAGATCCTTTTCCTGCTTCGAGAAAGGTGTACCCTGCCCGTTGCTCACAGGCCTAGTGTTGTGTAGACTGACCTGTGGCCAAAAAACCCCAAATTTGCTACCATTGCTCCTGGCCCTGCCCAGGTCTTGTCAGCTGCTGTTGCAGGAGTTGCAGGCTCCTGGTGGATCTCTCCGCTCCCCTGAGGTTTCCCCAGTTCAGGAACCCTCCCTGTGTACCATGCTGGAGTGCTCTGTGGCAGATCATGCCACAGTCGCTGAGGCAAGCAGCTTCACTCGCTCTTCAACCTCATGTGCTGTTGGTAACACCACCCGAGGAGGGCAGTAATTCTCCAGACAGTGACACAACCTGGCCTACACCTTCAATTTATTTAGCCTGCTCAAACAGAAGAATCATGCAGAAGCCAAGCAAATGTACCAGGCCTCCTTCTCCCACCTCTGGCTAGTCTGTTGTTGCTTCATTAAATGTCAAGAAAAGTGATTCTCAGGTCACCAACTGCTAACTTGTGCATGAACTGTGAGCACTCTGTTGTGAGGAGGATGTCCTGCAGTGCCTGTTCACCAGCAAGACAGAGGAAGGCAATGTCTGACTCCTTCCCAGCAGCCACAGGTGGCTGGGAGCTGGCTCGCCCCTTCCCCAGCCCATGGCAAGGACAGCCCAGCTCTTCTGCCCTCCCTGCCTGGGGCAGACTGCTGGACTCCCTCAGCTGCACTCCAGTGGCTCTCCATGAGTGGCCACATGCCAGGGCACCCTGAAGAGCCGTCCACATGCAGCCCTGGACCAGCTGTGAGGTCACAGTGAGGCTTTGGAGGTCACAGAGGCGCTGCCATAAGCGCCGGCCATAAGCACCAACCACTCCACCACAGCCCTGGCAGCAGCAGCTAAAGCGGCATGGTGCTAGTGTGGGGGGCCATGTTCCCCACCCAATTCCTCCTCCTGCTCCTCCTGGTAGCCCTGCATGCCAGGGCTGCCTGGACTGCTCTGTGGCAAGCACGGGGAGCAGGTAAGTGGGTGGTGCTGGTGCAGCCTTTCATGGGCCAGTGGGCTCTTCCCCTTGAGAAGCGTGGATGATGTTTTTTCCGTTCAGTGCTTTAGTCTCCTCTGTGTGTGTAAAAGCTCTCCAGGTGAGAAAGCCCTGAGGGCCCATATGTTGGTCCATCTGCTCCTCGAGGGGTGTTGCACATGGCCTGGAAAGAGTGTTTGGAGAGTTCTAAAGAGGTGCCAGCCAAGAGGCTACCAGGCCCCTCGGCAGCTTTGGCAATTGCCACCTATGCCTGCCTCCCACGTTGTTACCTTGACCCCCTTCCAGTGCCTGCAGCTCACTGGGGCAGAAGTGGATCCCAACATGTGGTGGAAACGTGGGACACAGTTCAAGACACTTGACCACTTGCTCAAGCTTGCTCTCATCTCTGCTTGCTTCTAGATGATGGGGGTGGCAGTGCTCATCCAGCCTCTCAGCGGGATGCTGGTTTTGAGCCCTGGGTGCATCCTGGAGGTAAGTTCTTAATGTCTGTTTCCTTGAAGGGATAAACATTGACAATGCGGCAAGAGTTTATCCATGTGCAATTTTTTTTAAGGTCCTGTCAAGGTTGATGGCTTCCTGACTTCTTGGCCTGATCTTGTCTTTGAGCCTCAGGCAAACCCACAGATATGTCCATGGGAGGAATGAACAACTACCTTTCAATTTTCTTTCCGCATGAAATGTAACTTAGTGCTTCCGTGGCCTGTGTGCAGAGATGCAGAAGAGCAGGGAGGGAAAGGGTCAGACTCAGTGATGTGCCCTTGAGTGCTTTGACTGGTGAAGTTGTCTTTGCCAGCCCCTCGGAGCCTGAGCTGCTCCCAGTGCTGGCTGCCAAGCCAGCGGGCTTGTTGGGGTTGAGTTTAGAGCTGGTGTGAGCTCCAGGGAGTCCTTTGTCCCAGCAGCTCTGTGCATGCTTCCTTTCATCCCAGCACGGTGCCACTGCAGGCACAGGGTAACTCTTTGCACCGTGCTCCTGAGTGGAAGGGAGAGATGAGTGCTGTGGGATAATCCTGTCTTTGAATGGCACTCAGTGCCACTCCAATCTGAACAAGTATCTTGAATTCTGTCACAGGATTTGTTCTGTCATGCACTTTTTTACAGCTGTGCCTGCTGATGAAGGGGATCCAGCTTCCCACCTGGGTTCTACGACTGAGCTTCTGGGAGATCGTGTGGGTACGTGATGGCTTTTTCCTCCCTCAGAGAGCTGCCAGCTCAAAGTCCAAAGGCCGGCCAGCCAGGCGCCTCTGCAGATATGAAGATGGAGACCTGCACGTGTGTGCCCACTCCTTGAGTGATCCTCTTACTGCTTCTGCAATTCAGTTCTGACAATGTAGATGACAACAGATGAAGGAAACTTCTCTGGGTGGTTAGTTACAGATGTGCCCGTAGGGAGAACTTTTCCAGCTCCTTGGCTGGATGCTGTGCTAGAGCCCAGCTGGCATCCTAGGGGTCAGGAGACTGGCTCTGAGACTGTGCGCTGGTTTTCTGTATTTTGTTCATGTGGAATTGAAGTGAGTACTTTCTGTTAAGGTCCTCCAAGAGCAAAGTACCAAGCTGAAGGAGGAAAGTCGGAACAATTAGAAGTCCTCAGACAAATTCTGCAGGAACTGGAGAGAGGACACGGTGGGTATATTTCACTCTGCCTTAACCATGAAACTTGGCAACTGGAGGTTTTAGATCCATGTCTGGACACGCTGTAGCCTGCACAGCAGAATGGATAGATTGGAGCCTCGCAGCAGTGATGCTGCGTTTTTGCCTTGCTGGTGCTGGTGAGCCACAGACATGGTGCAGAGCCTCTGCTGCCTCTTGTGGCTCAAGCTGAGTGCCAGGGGCAGCTGCTGCCCCAGCTTTACCATTACAGATCACAGTGGGCTTGTGCAGATGTCGGTGGGCAGATTTGAGGGCCTGGCATGTGCTGAACTTGTGTTCAGCTCTCATGCAGCACTTCTTGACCACTGAGCCAGTTTCCAGGTGGGAGCGAGGTCCCAGCCAATGCTGGCTGCCCCTTCCTGATGCTGGAAGTCGGGCGGAGATGCTGATCCGGCAGGCTTTTTGGGTTGTGCTCGATTTCCCATCCACAGAGTGATAGCTGGGAGGGGACAAAGGTGACTGTTGCTGGTGTTTACAGGGAGGGGCAGGAGGGCCTTGCAGAGGAGCCCTTCTCACAAGGGCTGTTTTCCCAGCTGGCCTGGCTGCAACTTCTTCCTGTCCTCTTTGGAGGAAGGCATTTAGCATCATCTTGCAGTTTGCAAAAAATGCACTATGTGCAATGCAAACCAGAAGATCACATGCAATTTCCTGGTCTCCCAGCAGGTCAGGTTTGGCTGTTTGGAGTAGTGACTAGCTGCAGACCCAAAAGCCCAGGCCTTGTTTCTAAACCTTATCAAAGTATTTGAGAAGTATTGCCTCCTGAAGATACCATCTCCCTGACAGGGAATGGTTCAATCTGATCCAACTGTCTTGCTTGCTTTCTCAAGAGACAGACCAAGAGGCGGTGCAAAAGGAGGCATTTCCGGAAGGAAGCAGGGGCTCACTGACACTCTCTGCCAAAGAAACAGAGGCAATGCGAGCCACTGGCACGCTAGGTAATTGCTGCCCTGTGGTCAGCTGCTGTCACCCAGCAGGATCACTGTGTCAGGCTCTTCTCCCAGTGCCTGCTCTTGCACATCGTGTCAGCAGCCAACCCTAAAAGGGTTAGTGCAGAGCAAGTGTTGTCAAAGGAGACAAGAACAGTTCTCTGAGGCTGGCTGTCAGCTCTGGGCTGTGGAGGTTATTGCCAGCAGTGCGCTGGAGAACTAGTTCTAAAACTCTCCGGATGTCGTGAGTTATTGCTTACCTCCCATTGCACCCAGCTGCCAGGAATTTTGGAAGTCTGTCCTCTTCGGAACGAGGCATGGGGCCCATGTTCAGCAGATGATGGACAATGTGACTCTTGCACAAATGTACCTCCCGCTGTAGCTGCATCCCAGAGCTTGCCATGAGTCCCTAGAGACCCAAGGCACAAGAGCAGCACAGAGCGGGATCCCTCCTGTGAGCTGAGGTCCAGAGCCATGTCCCGACTCCCGCACCAGGCAGGGCCTTAGAGGGAACCTCTTTGTCCTCCTGCATCCTCTGTGCCTCAGCCCTGCTGAGGCTTTACCTGTTGTCTCTGCTTCTTGTCAGCGCTGTCAAGGCCCGGAGAAGACCCCCATGGCAGCATATACAAATTTCTTCGAACAAATGAAGGTACGGAGCAGTCTTGTTGTGGTCCCTGTGTGGGACACATGTCCTGAAACCTGTGAGCACCTGCAAGTGGTGCCTGTGCTGGAGAAAAGGCAGAAAGGAAGGGGAGAGCAAGGTTCAGGTGTCTCCTGAGCGGGTCTGACTCCATCCCCTGGGGGTGTGGGTGCTGGCATGGGGGGAGGGAGAGTTGGGGGTGGCACTGCCTGCTGCAGGGATGGTTTTTGTCAGTGTCCTTTGAAGGAACAACTGGTCAAGCAGCTCTGCTCCCCCCCGTGCTCTTCTTCAGGCCTTCCAAGTTTTGTTTAGTGGGACAACCAAAGGGTCAACAGCACTAGGGTATGTGGGAAAGTGCAAGTGAGTGGGTGCAAACGAAATCTTGGCATGTGAAGCATCACCAAGAAGGGGGAGCAAAACTCTGGCCTTTGGAAAACTGGATTATGGACATCCCAGCATGTAAAGAAAGTTGAGAAGTGGAGAGGCTCCCAAGCACATTGATGTGCACCAGCTTGCGGAGTTCCCTTTGCTTGTGCTGCAAGCCAGGAAGCATTGCAGAGCTGCAAACAAAGGAAAAAGAGAATTCCGGGCTACATCAAACTTGCTGTGAGGTTACCCATGGTGCACAGGACCAAGTAATGCCCTGAATTACTCCTCCAGGTGTGGTTGGTGAGAGAAGCACAAATGTTTTTCATCCCCAAGATCTACAAAGGCACTGTACGATAGTCACAGTGGCAGTCCTGGTTTGCCTGCTGCTTGGGACAGTGTTGCACTGTGTAGTGATCTGGTGGAGGAGGAAAAAAGAGTGAGTCGCTGCTTCCCCACCCTGCCCCGGCTTTCTTAGCTGGCTGCTCGGAAGTCACAAAGCATTTCTAGTCTGGAGAGTCCCTGTGCCTCGTCTGCAGCTGAGGGCCTCAGTAGCCTCCTCTCTCCACAGGCGCCTCTCCACAGCTTCGCCGGCCCTGACTGACAGCAGCAGCTGCTCCTCAGGCCCAGACAGCCGGACCAGCAGTCCTGGCGTAACCAAGGTGGAAGGGAATTAAAATAAAATAGGGTTAGAAAGTAGGTTTGTGAATTTGTAGCAAGTTTTAACTAGAAGAACATTATGCACCAGCAATGCTGCTCGAGAACCCACCTAACCCTTCCCATCTTGATTTAATTATCAAGGAGTTAAGTGTAACTTTGTGATCATGGTATTATGTAACAAGTAGTCAGAAAGAAGGAACACCTTGGTCAGTTCGGTGGTCTGGTGGGTAGGTAATTATTCATTCTATAGTCCTGTCTTAAAACAAAGGACTGTGGGGTGAATGATTGCATATTGGGCCGACAGCCCGTGAAAGCCTATTGAGTGTTGCCAAGCTTAAGTGAACTTCGTAGGAAAGGTAATTCCGGCAGGGGGAGATCGCGACCACCGACTCAGAGACCACCCACTCAAGAAACCCTCCGACTCAAAAGATTAAGGAAGTAAAATCCCAAGAAATCATAGTGAGCATGCGTGGTCATTTACATGGTAGGTGAGGAATACTTAACCAATCATTGTATGGACACTTGATGAATATGTATTAATCTTGCCTATAAATGTTTGATTTTTGAACTGATCGAGCGAACACGATTTAGGAGGAGCTATCCCCCGTGTTCCCGGCGCCGTGAATAAAGAATGCCTACCTTTTAACACTACATTGGTGTTACGAGGTTTATTCCCGATTTCGGTGACAGTTTTGGCGATCCAGGTGGGACACTGCTTGTGAATCTCAACGGATCCGTGGGATCATAGGACCTCCAGCCGGCACCGAGGGATTCTCGGGGAGAACCTCTGATTCCCAGACCGAAGAATTCTGAGCAAGTCCCCTGGAAAGGTAATAAGGCATTCTTTAAAAGATTGAAGTAACGTGGGTTCGAGTCCCACTAGCTCACTCGTAAGGTGTGGCGAAAGCTACGCAGAGTAGGGCTGAAAGGTACCTCTGGAAAGGGTGAGGGTACGAGACCCTCACAAGGAATGCCTGCCTATAAGTAGCGGTGAAAGCCTCGCAAGGTTGGGCTAGGGGCCCAGGTAAGGAGGTTGGGGGATTTCTATCAGGGGCCTAGAAGATCCGGAGGGACCCTCGAGGAGAGTAGGGGTCCCTCCGACTAGTGCCTGTGATAGTGCACCATCACACCCACTAGTCTTGGGAAAATGGGAACATTTCCGAGTAAAAGATCTATCCCACAAAAAAACACTTTTGGGATGTATTTTGAGGCATTGGAAAAATCTGGGAGGTGATCCTCTGACTCGGAAGCAATTAATTGAATATTGCAATCATTGGTGGCCAATGTATGTCCAAGGTTGGACAGTGGGGAGAAATGGCCAGAAAATGGGATGTTGCAATATAACACCATTTTGCAATTAATGTTGTTTTGTAAAAAGGAGGGTAAATGGGAAGAAATGGCTTATGTTGATTTATTCTTTACACTACAAAATCATCCAGAATGGCAGAGACAGTGTGGAATACATCTGTATGATCCCATCGTAAAGATTGTGAAAAAGGGAAAATGTGATGAGAACTCGAAACAGTGGTGGTGAAAGTTCCTTTTTCAATTACTGATTTAAGATCATGGAAAGAGACTGCAGGTACCTATCGGGAGGATCCCGAAAGGGTGGCTAAGGTAAAATGCTTGAAATTGCTTGGGCTGTATATAACAATAGAGAAAAAGAAAAATAGGTGAGGCAAGCCCGAAGGGGTGGAAAGCTACTAGCAGTTTTGGCAGGGAATAACAGGATAGGCAGAGGGAGAGGACGAGGAATGAATATCGGAGAGAGAAGGAAAATAAGCCCCGATTAGCAGAAGATCAATGTGCTGTTTGCAGGAGTGTGGGCACTGGAAAAGAGAATGTCCTAAGGCAGGAGAATTAGATCCGGCTCTCCAGGCAATTAAATTAATGACTCTGGATGAAGAACTATGAAGGGGACTGGGGGAATCAACCCTAGCTGAACGTCTGGTTACATTGAAGCTAGGGGATGAAGAAATAGAGTTTCTGGAGCTACTTAGTACTGAATACAGGTAAAAGGAGATTTAGTCACAAATCAGTAGATGTTGTCGGTGCGACAGGGCGGAAAGAAAATTGGCCATTTTTAGAGCCATTAAAGTTTAAATTGGGAAAACAATGGGTAACTCACTGTATATGCCTGAATGTCCACTGTCTTTGTTGGGACGAGATCTATTGAGTAAATTAGATGCACAAATAACTTTCAAAGATGGAGAAATCAAATTGTTAATACCAGAATCAAAAGCCATAGAGGCAAGACTGTTTATGTTACAGGATTCCTACAGGGAAGAACAGATTCCAGAAGAAGTGGAAAATGCAGTTATTCCTTTGGTCTGGGCGAGTGGAATTCTGGGACGATCTAAATTGGCAGAGCTGGTAAAGGTGATTTTAAAACCTGGAGCCAAACCGGTAAGATAAAAACAATATCCTATTAAGTGGGAGGCTCGAAAAGGATTAAAGGGGTTGATTACAAAATTTTTAGAATATGGACTATTGGTAGAGTGTGAATCAGAATATAACACTCCCATATTACCAGTAAGGAAATCTGGAGGTAAGGAATACCGATTGGTTCAGGATTTAAGAGGTATAAATCAGATAGTCCAAGATATACACCCAGTAGTGGCTAATCCATATATTTTACTGACTTCCTTAAAAGAGGAACATAAATGGATTACTGTACTAGATTTAAAGGATGCCTTCTTCTGTATACCTCTAGATATAGGCAGCCAAAACATATTTGCTTTTGAGTGGGAAAGTCTGGCCACAGGACGAAAGACCCAATTGACATGGACTGTACTTCCACAAGGATTCAAAAATAGCCCTACGATATTTGGGAATCAATTGGCCAAGGAATTAGAGATATGGAAGAGACAGGACCAAAAGGGAGTGTTCTGCTATCAGTTTACTAAATTTCCTAGGCCAAGGAGGATATAGAGTCTCCAGAAATAAGGCCCAAATAGGAAAAGAAACAGTAATTTATTTGGGATTTGAAATATCCCAAGGACAGAGACAACTGGGAAATGAAAGAAAAGAAGCTATCTGTCAAATTCCTGAACCAAGTAGCCCGAAAGAATTGAGAACTTTTCTGGGAATGATTGAGTGGTGCCAACTTTGGATTTTGGATTATGGATTGTATGTAAAGCCACCGTATGAGGCTTTAAAAGAATCCAAGGATCAGTATTGGACACCTCAATGTCAGAAATCATTCAAAGAACTGAAAAAGGCATTAATGATGGCACCTGCTCTGGGATTACCTGATGTGACCAAACCTTTTGAGCTGTTTGCATATGAGAGGCAACATCTGGCTCTTGGAGTGCTGACGCAACGGCTGGGATCCTGGAAACAACCAGTGAGGTACTTCTCTAAACAACTTGACAACGTGAGTAAAGGATGGCCAGGATGTTTACGTGCTGTAGCGGCAACGGTATTGCTGATCCAAGAAGCTCGAAAATTGACCATGGGCCAAAAGATGGCGGTGTACGTACCGCATACGGTAATAACTGTTCTAGAGCAAAAGGGGGGGGGGGGTGTCACTGGCTATTCCCCAGCAGAATGCTGAAGTATCAGGTTGTCCTATTGGAACAAGATGATATGGCATTGAAAACCACATCGATTGTTAATCCAGCAATATTTTTGTCAACAGAAAACTCAACAGGAAATTTAGAACATGATTGTTAACTATTGAACAAGTTTATTCCAGTAGACCAGACCTGAGAGATGAACCTCTGGAAAAGCCTGATCTGGAGTTATACACAGATGGAAGCAGTTTTGTACGAGAAGGAAAACAAATGGCTGGATATGCTGTCATCACCACCTCTGAGGTATTGGAATCAAGGACACTACCTGTAAGTACCTCAGCACAGAAAGCAGAATTGGTGGCATTGAGGAGGGCTCTACAAATAGCAGAAGGAAAAAGGGTAAATACTTGGACTGATTCTAAATATGCATTTGGTGTGATCCATGCTCATGGAGCCCTCTGGCAAGAAAGAGGACTGCTGTCAGCCCAAGGAACATCAATAAAGTATAAAGAAGAAATTCTCCAACTCCTGGAAGATGTGCAGAGACCGAAAGAAGTGGCGGTAATGCATTGTAAAGCTCATCAATTTGGACAGACGGCTGTAAATATACGTAATCGATTGGCAGACGAAGCTGCAAAAGAGGCCGCAGAACGAGGTATCCTTGCACTAGTACCAGTAAAACAAAAAAAACAGGTGATAGTAACCCTGCAAATTATGACATAACTCGCAAAGGAAAAACATGAACAAACACATTGGGGAGTAGATGCTATGGTTTCAAGTTTAAAAACATCTGTAGTATGTGTAGGAATGACAGGAATAGTTAAATCAATAATAGCTAAATGTCCAATCTGCCTTAAAAATAACCCCATGAACCAAAAGAGGCCACCTCTAGGAATGATAAAACAAGGAAATTCTTCAGGAGATTATTGGCAAATTGATTTCTCTGAGTTACCCAGTCAGAATGGATACAGGTATTTATTAGTACTAATTGATACATTTTCTGGATGGCCGGAGGCCTTCCCTTGCCGCACCAACAAAGCTAGAGAGGTAGTTAAAGTGTTGTTGAAGGAAATAATACCAAGATTTGGAGTGCCATTGGGAATGTCTTCTGATAGAGGACCACACTTTGTGGCAGATGTAGTTCAACAGATCAGTAAAATTTTGGGTATAAAATGGGACTTATATACCCCTTGGAGGCCACAATCGAGTGGAAAAATTGAGAGATTGAATCAAATGTTGAAAAGACAAATAAGTAAAATTTGTCAGGAAACATCTTTGAAGCGGCCACAGGCTTTACCACTAGCTCTCTTGAGAATCAGGATCCAACCAAGATCAAGAGACGGTATAAGTCCATATGAAGTCCTGTATGGCAAACTGTACCAGACTCCTTTAATCCCAGGGGATATGAAGGTAACTGGGGAAGCTGATTTGAAAGTGTATCTAATTTCTTTAGGAAAAGTTCTTGGAGCACTTCGGAGATATATTGTGCTGACTAGGTCACTTGCCTTGGATATGCCTGTACATCAGTATCAGCAAGGTGATCTTTAAACTTGGAACTCTGAACCACTGCAGGAAAAGTGGAGGGGACCATTCTAGGTACTGTTAACAACTTATACTGCAATCAAGGTTGGAGGAGTGGAACTGGGGATACACGACACCCGAGTGAAGAAAGCCCCGTCATGGAAGGTCATCAATAGGGATTCAGAGACTGCAAAGTTGATTTTAAAACATGTTTAAGAAATTATCATTGGAAAATATGGAAAAATGGGTTTTGATTTGGAAACTGATGATGTTGGGAGCATTATTTGAGATGATAATAGATCAATTGGAAGGGAGAGTGAAGCAGAGCAGCTAATATACATTCCAAGGAGAACTCCAGAAGAAAATTTAATGGTAGGATTGATAAAAGAATTTGCAAATTTACAAAATGTAACCTAAATAACCATATGTCTTCCAATTCCAAGAGCAGTAGGTGAATCAATTCCATGGGGAACCTTAACAACAAATTTGAGTGCAGTAAGCACAAGAGATAAACAATTATGCAAAGAAATAAGTAGAGGCCTCCCTGTACATGATCCCGAGGAAGTCTGATTTTCACAATTATGGACGTGTAGTCCATAATTGTGAAAATCAGACTAAGCGAGAGGCAGAGGCTGCATGGGATTCAGTGTGGTCTATGGCTATTCTATCTCAATTTCAATATATGGCTAATACTTCATGGTGTTTTGCCTGGGACGGAACAGTCTTTACAGTTTTCCCATCAGTTAATGACAGGGGAACCACATCCAGGGAAAAGGAGGATATAGTACCCTGGTGGAATTGTAAAAAGATATATAATTGCAGTACAGTTGATAGAGCAGTCCAAGAAGTTCCTCCCTTAGCAGCTGCATTGAAATATGGGTGTCGGTGCAGAGGACTCAAGAATGATTTAAATTTGACTAGTGTATATAAAATTAGAAGGGGATCAATATTTAGTTGTAGAAGGTCTACAGTTCAGAGCCCGGGACATTTAGTTTGGGCAATGAGTGATGGAACTTGGACCACCCATTTACCAATGGACGGGAAAGTAAAAAATTACTTTAGGAATGCCAACATTATGTCCAATCTGAAAGAAAGCTCCCTTTAGGGGAGATTCTGAAAATTTAAAGTTAATATGGACAAAAAGATCACAAATTGATGATGATGATTGGAATGAACCCTCGACAGGAGTGAAACTTGGATGAGCCTTAGAATCCTTATTGACTCCCCTGGCAACTTACAGGAATAGGGATTGGTTATATAAGTTGACAGGTCAAGTGAAAAGATTAGCTAAAATAATGAGGAAAGGATTTAAACAACTAAATTTACAGTTACAAGCCACTTTGAAGATGACCCTACAAAATAGGATGGCTCTAGATATGCTCTGAGGGATAGGATAGATCAGTGTTGCATAGATATCCCAAATGTTACCCAGGATGTTGAATATGATTTGGACTTATTGAGAAAAATAGAAAAGGATACTCAGGAAACGCAACAAGACATGCAAGAAAATTGGTTTGATAAAATTTTCAGTGGACAGGGATAAAACTTGAGTTCTTGGGTGAAGTCCTTAATTGATACTGTGTTATTATTATTAATAATATCTTTGAGAATATTATTCATTTATCATTGTTTGAAAAAGGAATTTACAGAAAGAGCTACCATTGATAGCAGAATTACACTTGCATTGACTACAAAACACCAAAATTTAAATGGACTAACTAATAATGCTCCTACCATCATACAATAAAGTGATTGAATGTTAATAAGGAAATTAATTTGTAATGGACGTATTGAAAAGAAATTATTTCAAAACTTCCAAAGGGGGGAATGTAACCAAGGTGGTAGGGAATTAAAATAGGGTTAGAAAGTAGGTTTGTGAATTTGTAGCAAGTTGTAACTCTAAGAACATTATGCACCAGCAATGCTGCTCGAGAACCCACCTAACCCTTCCCATCTTGATTTAATTATCAAGGAGTTAAGTGTAACATTGTGATCATGATATTATGTAACAAGTAGTCAGAAAGAAGGAACCCCTTGGTCAGTTCTACGGTCCGGTGGGTGGGTAATTATTCATTCTATAGTCCTGTCTTAAAACAAAGGACTGTGGGGTGAATGATTGCATATTGGGCCGACAGCCCGTGAAGATGTATTTAGTGTTGCCAAGTTGAAATGAACTTAGAGGGAAAGGTAATTCCGGCAGGGGGAGATCGCGACCACCGACTCAGAGACCACCCACTCAAGAAACCCTCCGACTCAAAAGATTAAGGAAGTAAAATCCCAAGAAATCATAGTGAGCATGCGTGGTCATTTACATGGTAGGCGAGGAATACTTAACCAATCATTGTATGGACACTTGATGAATATGTATTAATCTTGCCTATAAATGTTTGATTTTTGAACCGATCGAGGAACACGATTTAGGAGGAGCTATCCCCCGTGTTCCCGGCGCCGTGAATAAAGAATGCCTGCCTTTTAACACTACATTGGTGTTATGAGGTTTATTCCCGATTTCGGTGACAAAATGACAGTTTTTCTGATTGATAATGGGCCACCCATTCTTGTAGTGACTAGTTGTAAGGGTCCATTAAGCAAGGCTAAGATAAGCATTGCTGGTGTGACATGGAAAAGAACTTTAAGACCATTTTTACAGCCTACGGAGCTCTCAACTGGGGATACCAAATGAACGCATAAATTCCTCTATATGACAGAATGCCCTTTGCCATTGCTCAGCCTGTAAAGAAACCTCACTCATATGAATCTAGGGTGGTATAGGATCTACGAGAGGTTCATGCAGTGTACGGGATCACCCAGCTAGACGGGTTTTGGAGCATAAAGGCGAGATGCAGGGAGTTGTGATTAGACTCATGTTAGTCTCACCTTGACAGATCCTTATCTATGCAGAGATGACTTGGGGGGAGCTGCAGAAACGGCTCAGCCCGGGGTTGCCTGAACATTGCACGAAACCTGAACGGAGCCTTGAATAATCCCTTAACAAACAAATGCCCTGAGTACCTTTCCACCACTATTCAGTTACTTTGTGTGCTAATGGGCCACCACACCACCGGAGATAAACATATAATCCACTCAGGCTAATCCTGCCCCCACCCATCAAATCAGGAAATAAAAACGGTAAGGTTTGGGCAGAAATGGGGGAGAGTCTTTTTCCAACCATACAGCTGGCCTGTAGGAGATTCTTCCCCCTTTGTCCAGGACACTGTACAAGGCAACTCCCCAGGGATTATGATGTCTTACCTGAGAGAGGGTAAGTGATTAAGAAACATATGCATGGTATCTGGCATGCTTTAAGATCGCGATTAGTGCACTCTTTTTAAGATATTAGTATCTAGCGCGCCTGTGGTTTAGAATTGCGCTAGTGCATTCCTCTGTTGTATCCATAAAAATGTGCAATAGTGCCGTATTGAACTTTACTGTGAGTAAAATTACAATAAATTGTTATTGGACCTGTAAGTGAAGTTCAAATAAATTGTTAATTTGAACCTTACAGTGAAGTCCCTTTCTCACCGTCACATGCAAGGACTATAGCCATGCACCCTGTGGTTCCCCCTTGCCTCCATTCCCGGTCGTAACACTTATTTGACTGTACTGGACTTGAAAGACGCTTTCTTTTGTATACCCGTGAACAGAGTCAGACCATTTTTGCCTTGGAATGGGAAAACCCAACCACGGGATGGAAAATGCAACACTGCTGGCCGATCCTCCCTCAAGGAATCAAAAATAGCCCCACACTGCTCAGTTATGCACTAGCAAAAGAACTAAAGCAATGGCACAGTGAGTATGACAACATTGCTACGGTATGTGGATGACTTGTTGAATAGGTCTGATACCTACAAGGAATGTTTGGAAGCCACAACTAGCTTACTCAATTTTCTAGGTTTAGCGGGTTAACGAGTATCTAACAAAAAAGCCCTGATCCAAAAAGAAAGAGTCCAGCCTGTGGGATTTGAGGTTACAAAAGGAAAAAGAAAATTAAGTGCTGAAAGGAAGGAGGCCATTTGTAGAATTGCAGTACCTACATCAAAGAAACAATTAAGCGGATTCTTGGGAATGGCCGGATGGTGTCAGCTTTGGATTCCTAATTGCAGACTAATTGCTAAACCACTGTATGCTGCTATAAAAGGACCTGAAGGAATCTTGGAACGGACAGAAGATGACCATAAAAGCTTTGATGAGATTAAGAGAAATTGATGGAATTGATTCCCCTGCTTTGGCAATACCGAGTTTAAGAAAGCCCTTCCAACTGTATGTACATGAGAGACAACAAATGGCATTGGGAGCAGTAACACAAAAATTGGGAGACTGGAAGACGCCAGTGGGATACTTCTTCTAACAGCTGTATGAGGTCCATAAAGGTTGGTGCACTTGCTTGAGGGCAGTAGTGGCAACTGTAACCCTAATGGAGGGGGGTCTCGAAAACTGACATTGGGCCACCCGATCACTATGTTTGTACCTCATGCTATATCACCCCTCCTTGAAAATAAAGGACACCATTGGATTTCACCGAATAGGTCAGCTAAGTATCAAGCTGTGCTACTAGAAGATGATGATGTCAAACTTTCTTTGACCTCCACCTTGAATCCTGCCACCTTACTCCCAACCTCCGAGTCTGATGAACTGCAACATGATTGCTTAACTACTTGAACAAGTGTATTCCAGCAGACCAGACCTACGGGATGAATCCCTGCCTGATGCAGAAGTGGAGCTCTTCAAAGGGAGCAGCTACATGTGGGAAAGAAAACAGAGAGCTGGATACGCAGTGGTAACACCCAGACACTACCTACTAGTACCTCCGCTCAAAAGGCAGAATTAATAGCCTTGACTCAAGCACTGGAACTAAGTCATGGAAAGAGAGTCAATATATACACAGATCCCAAATATGCATTTGGAATGGGGCATGAACACGGGGCAATTTGGAAAGAAAGAGGGCTATTAAATTCACAAAGGTCTCCAATAAAATAGGGAACAGCAATTATGAGGTTATTACAAGCAGTTCTCCAAACAAAAGAGGCTGCAATACTGCATTGTAAAAGTTTGGATTTCTTTGAATCATTTTGGCGACCCAGATGGGACCTCCTCTGTTTGGCTGCAGGACCTGATGAGTCTGAGACTCTCTTGGGTACCCCCGGAAATCTTTTCCGGAAGGACTCCTATTCTCAGTCAGATCACTGTGGGAACAGACAAAGACCCTCTGGTAGGAAGACATCTTTAAATCTTGAATTTAGTAAGATGATCGATCGCATTGGGGACCGTCCGTAAGACGTGAAGCGAATCGCACAGGTTGGCGTATACCAGGTGGCTACCAACCTTACAGGTATACACCTGGGGGACTTCTGTCCCATTTGGTAGGGCATTAAATTCCCCAGTTGGAGGGGCTGCGTCCCCACTTGGTAGGGGATTAAATTCCCCACTTGGAGGGGCTGCGTCGCTGTTTGGAGGTCTGGTTAACTGTTACCTGACCTTTCGCTAAAGCATTTCAGGTATTGATTATTGGTTTGTCATTTATTGGATAAAGTTATGATAGAAGATCTAGGAGGAAAGGAAAAATCAGCAAACAGGAATATATTCAATAGTGCCTTGTAACATTTTATGGAAACTCCTAGGGGAAGAACATAATAAAACTCATTGGGGAGCAGATGCATTGTATAAACATTTAAGTCAAAAACAGTGAGTTGAAATTTACATACTACAGTGAAACAAGTTACACAGAGGTGCAAAACATGTTTGAAAAACAATCCGAATACCACACATAAGATACAAATCGGGAGTATTGGAAAGGGAAATGTGCCCGGACAACAATGGCAAATAGACTTTTCTAAACTCCCAAGAAAAGGGGGGTTTTGGTATTTGTTAGTATTAACAGACACCTTTTTGGGCTGGCCAGAAGCTTTTCCTTGAAGGACCAATAAGGCTAGAGAAGCAATGCCGAATACTTTTAAACGAAATCATCCCTAGGCATGGAGTTCCGGCAGTAACATCCTCAGACAGAGGTACCCATTTTTGTGCACAAGTAGTACAACAGGTTAGTAAAATTTTAGGAATAAACTGGACAATAGGAAATATTACTATTGTTTGGAACTTTTCTGATTGTTGGGTTTGTACACATTTGCCTGAGGCACTGGGAGAAGGAATCTCCTTGGTAGGGGTCCCTCTACCTACAAAGGAAACTAATAATGACAACATAGTTGATAACTGGTGGATCAAAGCTTCATACTCAAATCAGAGTTCTTCAGAATTGATCTTGAAAGTCCAAATTCCCAGTCAAGATAGTGAGCCCTTCTGGTTAGGTTATAAAAGGAAACTAGAGGGTGAGAAGAAAGATGGAATTTTTGTTGGAAAGTTGCCTGAAGTGCAATCGGACAATTACTATTGAAGGAAAAATAGAAAGAGTCATTAATTTATCTAGGGGAACTTTCAAGCATACCTCCTGGCCAGTACCCAAAGGCAAAGGATGGTTTTGGTTGTGCGGGACATACGCCAGGAAAAGCCTCCCTTCTAATTGGATGGGTCTATGTACATTAGGGGCAGTTTGTACCCGATTTTAAAATTTAAGTCACACCTATCACAGAGGAAGTTGGATTTGAAACACTTTAACACGCCTTCCCAGACGTCTTCAAAGCCCCTTGCACAAAGGCCGAGTGCTTTTCATAGCTTTGTAAGGTGGTTCTTACCATGGTTAGGAGACAGTGAATTAGAAAAATCAAACATCTCTGCTGTACTGGAAAGTATTGAGAACCAAACTATTGACACAAATCAAGCTTTGCAAGCTGATGCTGGCAAGTTTATCACAGCTAACTTTACAAAATAGAATGGCATGGGATTTATTATTGGCCTCACAGGGAGGTGTTTGTACCGTCATAAACACTAGCTGCTGCATGTATGTGGATCAAAGCGGCAGGATATCTACTGATTTGGAAGAAATCTGGAAACTGACTAAGGTATTACATGGAATGACTTTAGACAACTCCTCTGGGGAATTTGAAGAAGTTTGGAACAAATTAACCTCTTGGTTACCAAATTTTAAATGGAATAAAGAACTGTTTATGTTCATATTAATTGGTAGCCTATTCATTTTGTGTACTTGTTGTATAATTCGGCGTTCCATGTGGTATTGTCAGAAGAATATGGATGATTATGCTACCTGGAGGAAAAATAAGATCAAGCATGAAGTTGCAACAGGGAAGTATTTTAGTCCACAGACAGATGATAATGGTACGTTATGAGGGGTTCGCAAGGACGGTAAAAAAGGGGGGATTGAAACAAAGGTCTGAGACAAGCAAGAAGGTTTTAACGTGTCTAATCAATCAGCTGTGAGTTTTGTAAAGTTCCTTTTGTAGGCAAGGATTGTGTAAGAGAAACTACTGTGGAGAACTTCTTTTATCTTAACCAAGCAACTGGCAGGAACCGATAAGAACCAGTACAATGTTAAAATACAAGCTCAGCAAGTGGAAAGAGCCAAGAAGAAAAGAGTTCCTCTGGAGGACAGACAAGTTAACGGGACCAAGTACCGCAAAAACCCACTAGAGGACCACCGATTCATTTAACAGCGCATGCGTCGGGGACAGTTGAGTATGTTAAACATTGCTTGGAAATGTCACGAATATGCTAACAATTGCAATGAATATGAATGTATGTACTCAATATAATTCAGATGCTGCTAACACGAGGCACGCATGGTTAGGAAGAGATATCCCCCATGCGTCCAGCGCTGTAATAAAGATGTCTGCTTAATAACACTTTGATGTTATTCAGTTTGAATTTCTTAAGTCTGGACTTCTTTGAATCACACACCCCTTAGAGGCCACAATCCAGTGGGAAAGTAGAAAGGATGAATCAGACTCCCAAAAGACAAGTTGCTAAACTTTGTCAGGAGGCACACCTTAAGCGGACAGAGGCCTTCCTTACCCTTAGCTCTTGATGTAATTCAAATAACCCCTAGGGTCAAGGAAAAAGTAAGTCCCTTTGAGATTCCATATGGGAGAGCATACCCTGCAAATCCTCTGAGCCTCAAGGGAGACCAAATGTATAAAAAAGGACAGGCTGGTATTGAGGAATATATGATTTCTCTTTTGCAGACATTATATCTACACTGCATAGGTACCTAAATCAAAGGGTTTCTCTTCTGTTAGACACACCAGTTCACTCATTCCAACCAGAAGACATTGTTTACATATGCACCCGGAAGGACAAACCACTACAGGAGAAGTGGATAGGACCTTATACTGTACTATTACACTGTGGTCAAAGTGGGGGGAATTGATTCCTTGATACACTACACAGGTGAAAATGGCACCAGAATCAGGTCAAGAAAAGTGAACCTCCACACCATGCAGAGAACTTAAGCTTCAACTGACCAGAGACTTTAAATAAGATTTGCTTACATAGGGCTTAAATGTCTACAAGGACAATTGTTTCAATGTTGAGAAAAATGAAAGTTTTAGGAGTGGTCTTGGTCCGTTTAATGTTCACTGTGAGGAAAACTACGTGATGTTAATGAAAAGAAACAGTAAGACACATGAGACCTATGAAAGAAGATCTCAGCCTCAAAGGGGGGCAAAATGATGCCCGAGACAACCGAAAGAATTCTAGGGGGCAGGTCAGTAGGAGACAACACAATTAAAAAGAAAATTAATGAACCCAGATTTACTGATCAAGAAGATGAAGTAGTTGTACTTGAGCAGTAAACCATGAGGACCGAGTTGTTTCTGCACTCTTGAAAAATTAACTGTTATGAGGTCAGCAGAATCCACAGTAACCGGGGTAAAGGTGGCAGGGGGAGATAGCAACCACCGACTCAACTGAGGGCCTACGCAAATTACCCCCCACTCCTTCCAGAAGCATGCATGGTAACTTACATATATGTGCAACCAATAATAAGCGATGTGATAATTACTAGGCACTGAGTATAACTTTGGAAGGGTTCTCTCTTGTTTTTCCTAATCATGTAATGGGATAAATATGTGGGGATACCTTTGCAAAGGGTACTGCCTTTGTGGAATGCCACCTAGCACCCATATCTGCGCAAGTATGCATTAATAAAGTACCTCTACTCTGTGAGCATATTGGCGTGTCGCACACTGGGTATACAATCCCACTTTTGGGAAAACACTAGGGAGAACTTGTTGTGGACTTTCAGTACTTAGAAGGGTGCTTATAAGAGAGATGGGGATAGACTTTTTAGCAGGGCCTGCTGCAACAGGACGAGGGGCAATGGTTTTAAACTGAAAGAGGGTAGATTCAGACTAGGTTTAAGGAAGACATTTTTTATGCTGAGGACAGTGAACCACTGGCACAGGTTGCCCAGAGAGGTGGTCGATGCCCCATCCCTGGAAACATTCCAGGTCAGGCTGCACGGAGCTCTGAGCAACCTGATCTAGTTGAAGATGTCCCTGCTCACTGCAGGGGGGTTGGACAAGATGACCTGCAAAGGCCCCTTCCAACCCAAACTACTCTATGATTCTACAATTCAGGGTGCTGGGAGTATTGAAGGTATGCAAGGAATGAAGCTGGGGGTATTGTTTAGTCCCTGTGAGCAGGTAACAAGGTGCAGCCTTGAAGGAAGGAACAAGATCATCACAAAAGAAACACAACTACTGAACCTTGAGTGAACGATCCTAATTAACATCTAATTAACATCTAATTGGCATAATAGAAACCTGCCCCTGGGCTGGGAAAGCCCCCTCCTCACAAAAGCCCCTTCCTCTCTGAGCATGCCTAGAAAACAAGAAGGATGCTCTGACTTTAAGTGGAGACGAGGCTGGTGAGAACCAAGGGGAACAAGGGTGACGCAGCCCACTTTTAAAAAATACTGGTAAATGTTGCTCGAAGTGTATGAATATTTTCTGTGCGTTAACTGAGGCGTAGTAGCTTTGTGGGCCTACCACCTAGCACCCAACTCTGTGCAGATTTGGATAAAAGCAAGTATTCTCAGCTCTGGGTGTTTTTTGGCTCTCTGTACACTGGGTGGAAGAACCCGTATTTGGGACAACAGGAGCACTGACTGCAACAAGGAAGCCAATCTGAACATGAAACATGCGTTAGGGGAATTCAAATGGCTTTGGCCCCCGAAAGCAAGTGTCAGAGGAACTAGTAATTGGCCACAGTGGTTTCAAGTGGACTGGAGCAGACGGTACACTAACTTTAGTGCCTGAGAGTGCCTGGTCCCTCTACTACCCCAAATTTAATCCAAATCAACAACTTGCCTGTTATGCCCAACTCATCGTGTTCTCCTGGCAGTAAGCAGGCTGACTGCTTGTACTCCATTCTCCACAGGCTTTGGTCAAGTCCTGGCCTGCTGGGGAGTTTTGTTCTCTCTATTCTCCAGCCCACCCCCCCCTCCCCCCGAGGGCAAATGGAAATAACCTGAAAAACAGCATGCCAACTGCCAATGAGGGCTGGAGTGTCCCTCCCCAAGCAAGTAACCCTGCAAAGCCATCACGCGGTCCTGAACCAACACTGGTAGCCTTTTATCTCTAAATTGGGTTTAAGTATTACATGCTGAGGCAATATGGAAAACACAACAAAAAGTTTCATTTTTACCTACGAATTCTCCACGCAGAAACAGCACTCATTTACTTCAGACAAGATGTAAATTTCAGGAAGCATTTTGAGTTATAAATGCTCACACTACATCTTGGTCTGAACACTCAACAGTCTGCTCCTCTAAGAAACATAGGGGGATCTTTCCTTCATGTTGACTCCTGGAAAAAGCAAAAAAAAAAATCTTCAAGTAGCAGACAAATTCCTCTTGCCACTTTTACTTGGCTCCACTTCTCTCTTGAGAAGACAGTGCTGCTCTCAGGCAAATGCTTGAATTCTTCTCCCTCCACCCACACAGAATATCGTAGGAACAAAGATCCGAAATTCCCCTATGCCTCTTGGATCAAAACCTATCTATTGTAGACCTGGGTCTGTCAGCATGTCATCTGTGCATCGGTGATCCTGCTGATAAAGAATTCCATTATTCTGTATGTTTTGATGAGGAAGTAATTGACATACATCTTATTACCTTAATGCATTCTGAGAAGAGACCGTGATCTTAACTGACAGCCAGTGACTTCATGGTGCAATACTTGCTTTGTCATTGTGCTTTAGGGCCGCTGGTCAATCAGTAAAAGCCCACCTAGAAAGAAGAAATTAAGATTTATTGCTGTTCCAACTTCTCCCTCTCCTGCAGCACTACACAGAGCAGAAGGGAGGCAACGTGCTCCCGTATGAACACACAGTCTCAATGAAGAAATGCAGAGTGGAGGTTAAAGGTTTTGTTCCGTGACTCATCCTCCACGGGCCCACGGGGAGCTGTACATACGGTTCTGTGTCGGGGGACCACTGGCAGGAGTTCACTGCCCGGACTGTGCGGCCCGAGCGCCAAACCGCGGCCTCTCGTTTTTTGGCCCTTTCGGTCCCTCCCGCAGGGGCACCAAGGGGTCGGCGGTATGGCGGGCATATCCTGCGCCCCCCGAGCCCCTGCGCTTCCCTCCAGCCATATCGGCAGCAGCCCGTGCGGCACTGCTCGAGGGAGCCCCGGCGCTAAGGCCGTTCTCCCGCGGCTGCTCCTCTCCGGGCCCGGGCTTTACCGGACCTCCCTCCGGTTTGCCGGGGAGGTCGCTCGGACAGAGCGCCCCGGGCGGTCTGCCGAGCCGGGCTGCTCCCGGATCGACGCCCCCGCCTAACTCCGCCGCTTCTGTTCTACGGCCCCCTTACTTTGTTCCCCGAGGGGCTGCACGCGAGTTTTCGAAGCGCCAGGCAACCGCCGGGGCAGGGGTGCGCCGGCGCGGCCAGTGGTGCGTCCCACCGTCCTCTCACCCACTGCCTCAGCACGGGCAGCCCCTTGTAGCCCCGCCGCTCCTCTTCTGTCAACAGCCACCGGCTGCCCCCGCTTTGGGGTCCGCACCCTCTGCCCAGTGTGCCCCCGGCACGGACGGGCTGAGCAGCCGCCGGCCCTTCGCTCAGGAACGCGCCCCCCATTTTTCTCAGGGCCCGTTTTCTCCCCACCTCCCCCGCCCCAGCAAGGCGCTGTCGGGCCTGGGCAACACTGCGGCGTTTTACCGCTTGGGCCAGCACCAGTTCAACTGCCTCTTCTCACCGGAGCGCGCTTTTTAATGCGTTTTTCAGACAGTCTGTCTCTAGTTGCGTCTTCAAACCCTCTTCTCCTCGTTCTACCAACCTCGGCAGGCATCTCGCACCGCGCAACCCGCTCCTCTCGCCGTATCTCGCCGCAGAATTGCTCACCCGCTCCACCTTTGCTGCTGGGTCGCACCACTGCCCCTCCGCGCACGCGAGCCCCGGGGGAGAGAGTGTACAGTCGCGCCTCCGGAACTGCTCCTCCGGCGACATCCTGCCGACTCCAGCTCAGTGCTGCGGAGGCGCAAGACCCACGCGACGAGCTCTGAAAAAAAAGGTTAGCGGGGTCTGGAAGAAGGTAGACCTGTCAGACCGAGCAGGGACCTTGTAGTACCTTGGGAACTAACACCGCGCCATGGGAGACTGGGCCTATGCTCAGGGCGATGACACAACACGCGCGTCACACTCACCCCCGAGGCGAGGACACACAGCCCCGGGAAACGCCTTCGGACGCCATCCCGGAGGAGGATGCCCGCGAGCGGGGAGCGAGCGTGAAAACGCCGCTGGCCCCCCTGCGCGCGCGCCACCCCCCGGGCGTCTTCGGCGCGGCCCCCTTTATAGCGCGGCTCCAGCTGAGCACTGCTCCGCTATTGGTCGCGACCACGGACAGCTCCCATTGGTCGAGGGGGGGGTCTCCTGGGTGCTCGCCCCTTCCCATTGGCTGAGGGGGGGCTCTGGCGGGCTCGGGTAGCCGTGGGCCGTTGCTGGGGGCTCTCTGCGTACGTGCCCGGCAGCACACGCGATTCCCGCCAAATGAGCCGCCACGCCCCCTGTGCCTTGCCGTGAGACCCGCGGCGGGGGGGTGCTCCTGTCACACAGGGTGCCGGAGGTTCAGCGGCACCCCCTGCCCTGCTCTGCACAAGCTGTTTCCACAGGTGATTGTGCGGCCAGTTCGTCTTGGAGTTACGTCCTGTGGTGGGGTAGCAGGTCACTGAAAATGTGGTAGGACGTGTTGTCAACCAAATAAACTCGCGAGAGGTGTTCCTGTGTTTGCCAAAGGAAGCTGCTCCCCAGAGAGGGGACTGGGGAGCCGATGTCCTACAGGCCCAGTCCTGCCATATTTCTCAGCAAAATAACCATTGGTCCATTTTCCTCCCCTGCCTCCCTAAAGTCAGTACCATCTTTTAAGAAGACATACGAGCATTTACCAAGAGAGCACGGATCCTGCATCTCTCTGTATCCTCACATTACCTAACTGTTAATAGACTTGAGATAAAGACCCACATCAAACTACTCTTTTGCCTACCACCCAGAACCTTTTTTTGGACGAGTCCTTTATTTGATGTAGCCTCCACAGCACAAACCCAAATAATACGCAAAGTACTGCCCTGAGGTCTCATTCTACTGTACGTATGAGTTGTATACATATAATTTATTGCCTAGCCCATCAGAATATGACGTGCGGAGAACAGACTCCACAATCTATAAGATTGTATAGTAGGTATGTTTATTCAGCGCTGGGCAGCACGGGGAGGGTAGTCCCACCAAAAACCGTGCGCGCCCAACGCAGCACTTACTTCAAATATATACAGCAAAGTGTTGCATATACATAAAGTTTAGCAATATACCTATACATATGCATGATCTGTCCCCGCTTCGTATTAAAATGAGTTCTCCTCTCATCTGCGCTTGCGTGTTGCCTCCTGGTGGTGGTCGTCGGGGGTCGTGGGGATGAAGGCCGGTGGTTCCTCTTCATCACCGCTAGTAACCTTTTGCCTTTGCGCAGGCTCCGTTGTTTTTTGGCTTCTATCCAAACCGCAGGGTCAGTTTTAGCTAGTTTCTTGAGGTAAGTTCTTAATTCTTATCAGGGACCGTCCTTGTGAGGAGCCACAAATCTTCTTGCTCCTTTCAGTTTATCAGGACCTGTCTTTGGGAGGAACTACAGTTCTCCTGCTTTAACTACTTCACACAATAGCTAACAAGATTTCAAGCTTCATCTACTAATTAACTGCTAAGACTCCCTTAACCCCTTCTCTCAGTCCCCCCTTTTCTAAAAAGTTAGTAAATTCTTTTACTAGATTTATTTCTGATAGTATTTCTAATACAATGTTTCTTTATCTAACATTTTCAAAGTACTTGTTAGATTCCAATTTGCATCGTAATTGGTTTTTCTTCCATTTACTATAAGAGTCTCCTATGTTCTGAAAACACCAGAGACCACATCGAACTGTTATACAGAGAGTTATAACCAAAGAGATAATCGCAATTATCAGAACAAATAGTTGTCTTAACCAAGTCAAGTTTGGGAGCCAAGAAGTCAACTTATTCCAAAGATCAGAGAAACCCAGTGAAGTGTCATCTAGTGTTACTAGGTGTAATATTTTTGACTGTTTCCAAATTTGGTTGATGCCTGCGGCAATTCTTTTACTCTGATCAATGTAAGAACAACAACTACTATTAATCACTGCACATGTTCCTCCCTGATTAGCAAATAAAATATCTAAAGCCATCCTATTCTGTGCCGCAAACAGTCGCAAACTCTCTATTTCTTTTTGCTGAGGCAACAGGGCATCTCCTGTTGCATTTAAAGACAACTCCATTGTTGCTGATATGTTTAGGATAGCTTTTTCAAGTTCGCTTACTCCTAACCAAGGGAGGAACCATCGAGCAAAACTGTGAAAACTAGTAGGTCTATCTATCAATGGGTTATTCCGTTTTACTCGTACCCAGGGGCTCCTCAGGACTCCTGAAGGTACCTCAGTTTGATTAACGATTCTATATTGTGTTGTGAGATACCCAAGAGTACAGGTCCCTCGTCAAGCTCTGGGTAATATCTTTCGTGCACGTCCATCTCCACATAACCACCAAGTCCCTTGAGGGGTTGGACATATAGGTACTGGGTTTGCTGCGTTACTCCTTCTTTGGGTAGATATATTAAGATAGATTCCATTCAAAGTCACCTGTAGGTCGTCATTAACCAGGTTACTTAAGGTTCTGATTGATGTCCTGTTCTGTAAATCAATGATAGTATTGGATTAATGGTTGGACTTGATGATCTTAAAGGTCCTTTCCAACCTAGTGATTCTGTTATTCTGTGATATGGTGCTCAAATTAAAGCTTCCAAATTGAGGGGCGCTAATACGTGCTTCGGAGCTCTTGTTCTTACATCCCTCAAAAAATATTCCTCCCTCCAAGACCTGAAGTTCAAATTTAGGTCCTCTTTCTCTAGTTGTCACCTTAGTTTGACACTCTAGTTTGGATGTGTTTCCTGACTTCCACATGTCCACCCTAGTGACTTCATTAATTATAGACCAATTAGAAGACATGACTCCAAACGTGGGTATCTCCATCTGACCTCTGGGAAGAGCTATGCACACCCAACAGCTAGACAAGTTCATGTTATCTACTATTGATTTGGTCATTTGTACATACATATTTTGGTCCCATGTACACACAACTTTTGCTCATAGTCCCATTATACAAACGATCAGGGTTTGTCTTTTCGTTGGAGGCGTAATTTCAAAGGTCCAGCTAATGTTGACTTCCATGGTAGCTGAGGAGGTTTCTTGACTCTGGTATGATGAATCCAAGCGTTTTGTTCTTTAATTTTAATTGCTGTAAAAGAGCTAAGGAGGACTTGGAAAGGTCCTTTCCATTGTGGCTCCAGAGTCTTTTCTGCAAGAGATTTTACATATACGTAGTCTCCTGGTTGTATATTACGTACAGGTCCATCCAAACCTCTCCCCCTAGTCCCAATTACGTGTTTTCTAATATTATTGAGTTGTTTTCCTAGGGCAACCATGTAAGAGGTCATGATTTCGTTTCCAGCTTGTATGGATATTCCTCTCTGTATTCCATATGGTTGTCCATACAAGATTTCAAATGGGCTCAGTCCCTCCTTTGCCCTTGGCCTAGTTCGTATACGCAAGAGGGCTAAAGGAAGAGACTGAGGCCAGGCTAGATTTGCTTCCTGTCCTAGTTTCACAATCTGTTGCTTGATTAGGCAGTTCATTTTTTCCACTTGGCCACTCGACTGGGGACAGTATGGGGTATGAAGTTGCCAATCTATGCCTAAATGGTGGCTAACTTGTTGTACTATTTTTGAAACAAAATGTGGTCCCCTATCAGAGGACATTATCATTGGGACCCCAAAACGTGGTATTATCTCTTGTATTAATGCTTTAACTACTTCTCGAGCCTTAGCGGTTCTAGTTGGAAATGCTTCTGGCCAACCTGAAAAGGTATCAGTTAATACCAATAAATATCGATACCTTCCTTTTCTTGGAAGTTCTGTAAAATCAATCTGCCATTGTTGCCCAGGCCCATTGCCTTTCCCAATTTGGCCCATTTCTAGCCTGGGAATATTCTTGGGATTAATTTGGAGGTAAAGATCACATTGCTGAGTAATTTGTCTCACCGTAGTATATACATTTCTGGCCACAATTTCTCTAATTAAATGTTTATATAGAGCCTCTATTCCCCAATGCCTCTTCCTGTGTTCCTCTCTTACCAAATGCCATATTAGGCAAGAAGGAATAACTAGTTTTCCTTGTGGGGTATAAGCCCACCCCTCTTCATTGTATAATCCTTCCAGATCTGTAATAAGTTTTTGATCTTCCTTGGTATATTTTGGCTTACCTTCTAAAGAGATTCGCCTGTCGGGGACTAAAGCTCCTTCTGTTTTTACCTCTGCTTTGGCTACCTGTTTTGCCTCTCTATCCGCCAGCTCATTTCCTCTTTCCAATTCTGAGCTTACTTTCTGGTGTGCCTTAATATGCGTAATCACCACTTTCTCAGGAAGTTGGATTGCTTCCAACAGTCTCAAAATTTCTTCTGCATGTTTAATATTTTTCCCTTGAGAGCTCAATAACCCTCTTTCTTTCCAAATTGCTCCATGCGCATGTACAACTCCAAAAGCATATCTTGAATCTGTATAGATATTCACAACTTTGCCTCGGGCCAACTCCAAGGCATGGGTCAGAGCAATTATTTCTGCCTTTTGTGCAGAAGTATTTATGGGTAAAGGTCTTGACTCTATTATTTCTTGACTAGTGGTAATGGCATATCCCGCGTGTCTTTTACCACTTAGGACATAGCTGCTTCCATCTGTGAACCAGTTTTCTCCGCTTTCCATAGGGCTGTCTTTCAGATCTGGGCAGCTTGCATATGTTGCTTCAATAGTCTCCAAGCAGTCATGATGCACTGGTTCCCCCGTGTTTCCACTGAGGAAAGAGGCTGGGTTGACAATGTTAGTAACTACGATCTCCACATCATCCTGTTCTACCAGTATAACTTGATATCTCAGGAATCTTTGTGGGGAAAGCCAATGCCCACCCTTCGCTTCCAACACTGCGGATACGGTGTGAGACACTAAGACGGTCATTTTCTGGCCCAGAGTAAATTTTCGGGCTTCTTGTATATTCAATATTACAGCTGCAACTGCTCGCAGGCATCCAGGTCAACCTTTCGCAGTTGCGTCTAACTGTTTGGAAAAGAATGCAACCGTTCGTCGATAGGGGCCCAGATCTTGTGCTAATACTCCCAGAGCGATTCCCTGTTTCTCGTAGGAAAAAAGGAAAAACGGTTTACTCACGTCTGGGAGTCCTAGGGCCGGAGCCGACATCAGAGCTTTCTTTAGTAGCTCAAAGGCTCGTGCGGTCTCCTTGTTCCATTCAAGGTGTTTCTGTTCAGTGGTTGTTAATGCATACAATGGTTTAACAAGCAGTCCATAGTTATATATCCACAGTCTGCACCACCCAGTCATTCCCAGGAAAGTTTGTAATTCTTTTACTGTCTGAGGTCTTGGGGTTTGGCATATTGCTTCTTTGCAGGCTTGTCCCAAAGTTCTCTGTCCCGCACTAGTTTCGTAGCCCAAATAGATCACTTTCTGCTGTATTACTTGGGCCTTCTTCTTAGATACCTGATACCCTTGAAGCCCCAAAAAATTTAGTAGACTCACCGTCCAGGTCATACAATCGTCCTCTGTTTTGGTGGCGATCAGGATATCATCTACATATTGTAACAGTTTCCCTTTTTCAGACGGGATTTCCCAAGATTCCAGGTCTTTTGCGAGCTGGTTGCCAAAGATGGTAGGACTGTTTTTAAATCCTTGTGGCAACACCGTCCAAGTGAGCTGAGTTTTGCGACCAGTTTTGGGGTTTTCCCATTTGAATGCAAATAATTTTTGGCTGGCTTCATGGAGAGGGAGGCAAAAGAAGGCATCCTTTAAATCTAAAACAGTAAACCAAGTTAGCTCAGGTGTCAATACAATCAATAGGGTATATGGATTCGCCACTACGGGGTAAAGGTCCTCAGTTATTTTATTTACAGCCCGTAGATCCTGGACCACGCAGTATGACCCGTCAGGCTTACGGACAGGTAATATAGGTGTGTTAAAATCAGACTCACATTCTTTTAATAATCCTAGTTGTAAAAATTTTTCAATGACTGCTCAGATCTCTTCCCTATCTTCCTTCCTCAAGGGGTACTGTTTAACCCTTACGGGTTGCTGACCTTCTTTGAGTTTAACTTCAATGGGTGGGGCATTCTTTGCCCTTCCAGGTACATCAGTAGCCCATACCCCAGGATATACTTGATTTAGGATCTTTTCACTAATCTTTCCTTCTCCAGGAAGACTGGTTAGAAATAGGCTCAGGACTTGAATATAATCGTGGTCTTTTATCTCCAGAATAATCTCTCCCTTTTTAAATGTAATTTTTGCACTTGTTCTAACAAATCTCTTCCCAAAAGGGCCTTTGGGGAGTTAGGCATATATAGGAATTTATGGATCCCCCATTGTTTTCCAAATTTATACTTCAAAGGTTTGCAAAAATATGCCTTTTTGCTTTGGCCAGTCGCCCCTTTTACCATGATGTAACCATTCCCCAGGGGTATCAAGGCTTGATTCAAAACCGAGTAGGTTGCCCCTGTATCAACTAAGAACTCCACTTCCTGTTGTTCTTTCCCTAGCCTCATTATAACCAGCGGATCCGCTAGGGTAGATTCCCCGGGTCCTCGTCAATCTTCTTTTACATGGGCTACCATCTTCCCAATCTGGTAGCCCCGTCTCTTTTCCTTGTTTGGACATTCTCTTTTCCAATGACCAAATTTCCTGCATAGTGCACATTGGTCTTTGCCTAACTGAGATGGTTCTCGTTTGTACCTTTTTCCTTCCTCTTCTCTGAGAGCCGCTATTACTTTCCGCTGTCCTTGTCTATATCCTTCTTCTCTATTGCTGAACACTCTCCATGCCTCATCTAACAATACTTCCAGATTCCTTCCTTCTGTAGTGCGTAGCTTCTGAAGCTTACGCCTGATGTCCCCTGTAGATTGACCCAGGAACAGAGAAACTAATTGTTGTATCCCTATTTCTGACCCAGGATCTAGCGGTGTGTTACGGCGCATTACATCTCTCAACCGATCCAGGAATTCAGATGGGGACTCGGAGGGGCCCTGTTTGACTGCATACAAAGCTGACCCATTTATAGTTTTGGGGATAGCTCTTTCCATTCCTCTCGAAATCCATTCCTGATACCCCTGCAATCTTTCCATATGTGAGGATTTGTTAGGATCCCATTTCGGATCTTGGAGAGGAAAATAATCTTTGACGTCCCCTCCTATACTCTTATAATGATCTTCGGCTAAATTCCCTGCCGTCTTTAAAATCAGCTGTTTTTCTGTCTCAGTCATATATTCTAATAGTAACTGAATATCTTTCCAGTCAGGGTTGTGCTGTTTCACAATAAATTGAAAATGCCTCATTACTCTCACTGGATCAGCTCTGTAATCCTTCGCAGTCCCTTCCCACCCTTGTAAGTCAGCAATAGAAAAAGGCACTCTGATTAGCATTGTCCCACCTTCGGGTCCTACCGCCTCTTGGAGAGGTGCCTGTAAGGCCACTGGAGCAGACCTCCCCCTAGTGTGGGAAGATACGGGGCTATCTGGGGGGGTGGAAGTTTCATCTGAGTCCACATCCCGTTCCTGAGATCGAGGGGAAGGCTTAAATAGGTCAGTTAAATCTGGTTCTGGTGCCTGGTGGGTTTTGTTTACTTTAATGCATCTTTGTCCAATGCTGCACGCTGAGCAACATCGCTTTAATTTACCTCTAAGTTCTTTATTATTTTCCCGCTCAAGTGCGAGTACCAGGGGGTCCTGTGGTGGCACCATTCCACAGTCCCTTTGCCACTCCGGATGGTTTCGGAGGGTGAAAAACATGTCTGCATATGAAACTTCATCCCATTTCCCTTCTCTCCTTAAAAACAACATCAATTGTAAAAGGGTATTATAGTCTATAGATCCATTAAGTGGCCACTTAGCATCATTCTCTAACTTATACAAGGGCCACCACTGATTACAATATTTAATAAGGGTTTTTTTACTTTCTGTTCTTCCAATTTCAACAAAGTTTTTCCAATGAGCAAGCACACAGCCTAGAGGGCTTTTCTTTAAAACTCCCTTTTGAGTGTTACCCATTTTTGCAAACCTCTTCTATTACTTTAATTTCTAATATACTTTTCATTAAGTTTCCACACAAGCTGTTCCTTAGACTTCTTTATGGTTTCTTTCCAGTTCTTCTCCCACACTTCCCAAATTTCCGGGATTAGATTTTCCTTTCCACACACAAAACAGGGAATTACTCCTATTTGTCCACCAACACTGGGATTTACAAAAAACGTCTGAAGGTTGTTCCCAATCTGAGGCCACTTTCCACCCTGCAGGAGTCACATATGCTCCTCAGATAAAATTGTTCATTTCCCCTTTTTATCCAATGTCTTCCTTCGTTTAGATATCCCCAAGGTTCGAGCCCAAACCACTGAAGGAGTAATTCCCTTTGCCCCGCTTCTTCATTAACATATAAAGGTATTCACAACCTTTCTATATATTACACACATAAAGACAAAGACTTTTAACATAAAAATCCTGGGTACTTAATTTATACATTCATCACTCCAGGTAACACCCATCCAGCAGCTGCAAATATATAAAATAATAACCCTACCGCAATTGCGAGGAGGTCCGCTTACCCTTCTCCTGCTTCTTATATACCAGTCATTAGCAGGTCCATCCTGGCTCCCGACACTGGGATGCAGCGGTGACCTCGGATTTGCTCGATCTACCCTCAAGATCGCTAGTGGCCGCCCCATCGGTCAGCAAATCCCCTTATTCCCATACAGGGTACTCTCCTCCTACGGGGACTGTGCTGCATGCCAGACGTCTCCGCGCGATTTACCAGCTGCCCCGGCCACGCGTACGACTTACAGGCTCCCCTCATAAAACATACCGTTTTCTTCCGCGGCTTCAGGAGGTTGTTGTCTGCTCCCGCGGTGAGCGGCTGGCAGCGGAGTCCCCTCCGAGGAAAGTGCTCGAGGCGCGCCCAGGGGCGTCCGCTCCACAGCTGGTCCCGCGGTTAAGCAGAGAGTCTCCTGGCTGGCTCGCCAAAACTGACGTGCGGAAAAGACTCCACAATCTATAAGATTGTAAAGTAGGTATGTTTATTCAGCGCTGGGCAGCACGGGGAGGGTAGTCCCACCAAAAACCGTGCGCGCCCAACGCAGCACTTACTTCAAATATATACAGCAAAGTGTTGCATATACATAAAGTTTAGCAATATACCTATACATATGCATGATCTGTCCCCGCTTCGTATTAAAATGAGTTCTCCTCTCATCTGCGCTTGCGTGTTGCCTCCTGGTGGTGGTCGTCGGGGGTCGTGGGGATGAAGGCCGGTGGTTCCTCTTCATCACCGCTAGTAACCTTTTGCCTTTGCGCAGGCTCCGTTGTTTTTTGGCTTCTATCCAAACCGCAGGGTCAGTTTTAGCTAGTTTCTTGAGGTAAGTTCTTAATTCTTATCAGGGACCGTCCTTGTGAGGAGCCACAAATCTTCTTGCTCCTTTCAGTTTATCAGGACCTGTCTTTGGGAGGAACTACAGTTCTCCTGCTTTAACTACTTCACACAATAGCTAACAAGATTTCAAGCTTCATCTACTAATTAACTGCTAAGACTCCCTTAACCCCTTCTCTCAAATAAATCTTCCATTAGTGAAGAAACTACAACAACACGATGACCTATGTCAACTGCTAGAACGCATCCAAAACAACGGACACAAAACTCTAATCACTGTTCATCATGATGAAGAGATCTCATGCGGAAGAGATACACCGCGTGTTGGAAAGAGTGAAGAAGGATGGCGAACATCACTGGTGGGACGTTCTGTTGGGATGGTCTCCAACAACAACTGGAACACTGAGCCATATTGACTCTTGTTATCCTATGGTCATTGCCAAACATTGTTCATCAAAACTAGGCACCGGACACATCAGATTATGCAATTACGAGAACTTCCTCATGTGTATAATGTTGTTCAATCCCATTTAATGAAAAAACGTATATGCTTAACTGGTTATAAAGGTTAACCAAACTCAAAAATTTCCCTCAAATTACAATTGGAATATAACATTGACCTGTTTATAGGCAAACCTTGCCTGTGGCAAAGAGATGGCTTGACTTCAGTCACGTGGTGGATTGTGGTGCTGCATTTCAACTCTACACCCCTTACTCCTGGACCTTGGGAACCCTTGTCAAGCCTTGGCCTTGGTGCAATGAGTTTGGCCGTGAAGAACCCCTCGACCTTACCAAGCACTCTTGCATAGCTAAGGTGGGGAATGGTACTGACCATTCCAGGAGTTCAGCTGCTACAAACCAGGAGATGGCAGCCCATTTAACGGGCTCAGAGAGAGCCCTTTCTCTTTACTTTTACTGTGAATTTTGCTGATTTCATACCACTGACATCCTTCTTTCCTTATACTCTTCCTTGTAGGAATATGTTTCCTTTATCAGTCCTTGAAGTCCCTCTATTCAGTTACTCCTCTGGAATAAGGCATGCAAGTTTATACAAAGTGACTAGGCCTCCTGTTTCAAAAGATACTTGTGAAAAATCTAATTTTCTGCTGCATATGACAGTTTGGCACCTTGGGGGACCAGAGGGTTAATGAGTCTCCTTCATTTAAAAGGACAGACGAAGCCTTTACTTTTCCATTTCTCCTTCATGTGGCACTTATGGGAATACTTGCTGTCAGGGTCCTCAAGGAGCAAAGTCAATCAATGAAACAGAAAAAATACCCTCCGAAATTCTTTGACAGGCAAAAAGAAATGGCGAGAGAGCACACCCTGGATGTATATGCTGCCTGACCAGCCTTGTGACCTTCTGTGGTGGAGTGACTGATGTCAGTGGACAAGGGGAGAGCTATGCTTGTTGTGTTCCGGGGCTTCTGTAAGGCCTTGGACACGGTCCCCCCCGAACATCCTTCTCTCTAAATTGGAGAGATACAGATCTGATGGATGGCCTCTTTGGTGGATAAGGAATTGGCTGGATAGTCGCAGCCAGAGGACTCGATGTCCAGATGGAGGTCGGTGACTGGTGTCCCCGAGGGGTCCGTACAGGGACCAGTACTCTTTAATATCTTCATCAATGACAGAGACCGTGGGATCGAGGGCACCCTCAGCAAGTTTGCAGGTGACACCAAGCTGAGTGGTGTGGTTGGCACACCTGAGGGACGGGATGCCATCCAGAGGGACCTGGACAAACTTGAGGAGTTGGCCCATGTGAACGTCATGAGGTTCAACAAGGCCAAATGCAAGGTCCTGCCCCTGCGTCAGGGCAAGCCTCAGAGCGAGCCCTTTGTCTAAACCACATCTCCCCTCACCTCTCGTGCTCAGTGGAGACCGAGGGTGCTCCCCAGTTCCCCCTTTCTGCTTTGGTCTTTTGCACAGGGGCAGGCTGGGTCTTTGCTGTCCCATGGCCTTCAGCTGAGATTCTGCCCTGGTTTTTATTCTGTGAGGTGTGCAGTGAGTGGTAAAGAGCATAAGACAGACATGGACCTGCTTGAGCGGGTCCAGAGCTGGCCACAAAGATGATGAGGGGGTGGGAGCAGGTGCCAGTAACTCAGGTGTCGAGAGCTAGGTCACTTGCACGCTGTTGCCGAGTCTGTGACAAACGGGGAGAAAAGCCTGCAGTCCTGCTGCGCTCTCAGCAGGAGGATCGCATCAAGCCCAGGGTGGGCCCAGCCTAGGCTGCCCTGCCGGTGGGTGAAGCCCAGGATGGCGCGGGACAGCAAGGCAAGCGTGTGGGGATGCCCCTGTGTGCTCAACCAGCGCTGGTGCCTGGCAGGGTTTGCTGTTGGTACCAGCCGGACACGTGTGCGACAGCTCTGTCCCTCTTTATTGGGCAAGAAATGGCCGATCCCCGAAGCCGTCGGAGGAGGTTCTCTCAGGGCACCCCCAGCCCTTGCCCTGGGGGGTCACCTTCGGCCCTTGGCTGAGGGTGGGAGCCGTGGGCTCAGGGGGTGCGGGGGCCGTTTCGGTTGGGACTGGAGGCCGCTGGGCTGCTTCCATGGCCGCACGGCGGCCAGGGACAGGCTGGGAGGGTGTGGGGGCCGTGGGGAGGCCGGGCGTGGTGGTGGTCTCTGTAGGTGTCGCGCCTGCGGGTACTCACCCCAGTTCTCAGGGGTGCCGGGGCGGCTGGTCCGAGCGTGCGGGTGCGAGGGGCGGCCGCCGGCTTTGCGTTGGGCTCCTGCGGAGGCAGAGGGGTGCCTGTGGAGAGAGGAGGCTGCTGAGGGCCTCAGCTGCAGCTGGGGCACCGGGACTTGCTCCACAGCACGGCCCAGAGCTGGCAAGGCTCACCCCCAGGGGCTGAGCTGCTGGCGCGCCTTGGCCGAGGCGGACATCTGCACCTCAAGGCACCAGCAAGCAGGTGGGTTCCTCCAGGCGGGTTGACTGCTCAGCAGAGGGCACTAGCGCGCGTCTACTCTCTGGGGCAACCTCATCCCCCACCCTTACTCTTCCGGACCTCGCTTGGCCCGTGCCTGGGGCTCCTGGGGGCTGCTCTTGTCCAGGCAGCGTCAGGTTGAGCTAACGCTGGCTGCAGTCAGCGCGGGCTCCCGAGAAGGTGGCCCAGGTATTAAAGAGGCCAATTAAAGCATCTGACCGCAGCAAGAAACCTCAGCAGAATGTTTTGGCCAACCACTAACTCGCCATCCCATAGTAGCTGGACTAGAAATGCTTTGTGGCCAAGAGCAGCCACCGAAGGAAGAAGTGTCAGGGGGGCAATGCAGGACTCACTGCTGTTTCTTCTTCCTCCGCCTCTGGATCAACACACAGCACAGCAGTATGGTAACAGGCATGGAAATCATGGCTGCTGCTGTGCCTATCACACAGCGCCTTTGCACATCTTGGGGGCAGAACAGAGGTGCAGTGCTCTGGGGTTTGGGAACACTTGTGGTTCCCTCGCGGACCGCATCTGGGGGAGCAATTTGGAACGTCAGTCTGACCTGTGCACCACTGGCAAGCTTGCAGCACGTCCGATATGGCCCAGAAGGGCTCTGTGTCCCCCCAGTGCTGGTGTCTGGAGGCACGCTCCCACCCTTTGCGACAGGTTGTCCTGCGGGAGAAGGATGGACTTCACAACTCTATGAGAGTTATATTCCGAAGCCGTTTATTGTCTTGTCTGACTCCAATATATATCATAATTTTCGCTTAGTCACTGCGCACACACTCATGATTGGTTACAACTTGTTACACACACTATTGCAATTGGCTATATACAAAATATCACGCGCTGTCCACGCGCCCCTCGCACAGTCAGGATTGTTGCTTGCAGGTGTTCCTGTTTTCCTCGCTTCTTCTTAGTTGTTTATCACAGCTCCTTCTCCTCAAGGCCGAGCCGTGCAGATATCCAGCTGTTTACCAGCTTCTCAGTGCCACAGCTCCTTCTCCTTAAGGTCGAGCCACAGCTCCTTCTCCTTAAGGTCGAGCCATGCAGGGTGATCCCAACATCTCCCCCTTTTTGTTTATCTAAAAACAAAACCTGATGGATCATTTGCAACCTAAGGACTGTGAGGAAGATGGACCATCTGTACATTCTTGTATCGTCCTGTGCCGTGAACTCAGCCCAGCAGTCGGTAGGTGCCAGCTTTACGTGGGCGTCCCCACGGAGGCAACGATGGCCTTGCCATACACCGATCCCCCTGCTCTTCGGGAAATCCCGGTATTTATACATTTGCCAAGGAACGAGTTTCGACACACGTGGCCAGCGAGTGTCGGAACTCGCCTCGGTTGTCACCTTTCAACACAGGGAACCTATGGCGCATGTGCCCGCTGGCCAGACGTGCTGCACGCGCCACAGCCACCCCGTCTATTGGTTCGTAGGCTTTGTTCACACGGCATCTTACCATAATCCAGCAGTCACATATCAACTATGCTTAAATTAATAGCAGAATGTTACAAGGCAAACAATTCTAGCTGTACTACTCCTAGCGATAGAAGCTACTTCTAGTGATGGAAAAAGTGCTTGTATAAAGCTATGAAAACCAATATTATATCTTACCAAAGGATTTGTAGTTATAGAGTGGTTTGCCCTAAAAGCTTTCCATGTTCCTCTCATGATACTGCTAATTTCAGTGTGATTTACCCATACATTTTCTTTTGGCTGAGGTGGCATCCAGATTGCGATGACACCTGATAGTGTCAAGATGTGTCCGACAATGACGATGGTGGCTGTTTCACCCATGGTTTTACCCATTTTGTGGGTACCCAACGAGTTCCAGAATCTGCAATGACACAAGCATAACCTCATCCCCAGGTTAGCAGTTGAAAAGGTCCTTCCCACATATTCTTTTCCAAATTTTTAACTTTTACTTGCACATTTTGTGTTAACTCAAACAGACTTCCTGTAATTCCTTTTACATGTTTCTCCTTCTGCTAGACGGAAATAATTTAACACATATAAGGCTTTACTCAAATGTTCTTGGGGTGGTATGGTAGCCTCTCCCCCTTTTTGTTTTTGCAATAAACACTTCAGGAAATGATTCATTCGTTCAACAATAGCTTGTCCAGTTGGGGAATGCGGCATTCTAGTAACATGTGTCACTCCCCATTGAGCAAAAAAACTTTGGGTTGACTGGGCTACATAACAAGGACCATTATCAGTTTTAATTTGTAGGGGTATACCATGAGCTGCGAATGCAGCTCGCAAATGCTTTTGTACATATTTACTAGTTTCTCCTGTTTGTGCAGTGGCCCAAACTATTGCAGAATAGAAATCAATTGAAACATGAACATATTTAAATCTTCCAAAGTCAGCAACATGTGTCACATCCATCTGCCATAGTTGTAGCGAATGCAACCGTCAGGGACTAACTGTAATTGCGATTCCTGGGCCTATTTGTTGACAATCAGCACAAGTCTGTATAATAGCTCTAGCGTCACCTGCACTTAGATTAAATTGTCTCGCTAAAACTTTGGCAGATTGATGGAAAAAGGCATGAGAGGCTTGTGCTTGACCTAAACGGTCCGGAGCAGGTTCAGCCCATACTGCGGCAGTCAGCCGATCAGCTCTTGCATTTCCTTCCACCAATTCCCCTGGAAGGTTGGTATGGCTGCGTATATGCATCAATAAAAACCAAAGCGTTCTAAATTGTTGATATAGCTGTTCCTGCTGTACCTGTCTGAGGATTGAACCTTCCAATCTTTGGAGTACTCCAACTACATATAAAGACCTGTTCTTTCCATTCGCCATGCTCTCGCCATACTATTGCTGCCTTGCGTGTTTTCCCACCACCATCCATAAATACTGTAGCACCTTGAACTGGATATTGACTACACTTTGATATTTCTTCTACTTCATGTTTGGGTTGTTTTTTGGGGTTTTTTTGGGGGAGTTTTTTTGTTTTTTTTAAAGGTAAACATTTTGTGTGATGGATAATGAATCTAAATGTCACCCTCAAATTCTGCTAATGCAGTTTGGAAGGGAACCGAGTGCTGCAAAGCCCAAGTCAAATATTCTTGTTGTAATGGTATTAAAATCGTTTTCAGGTCCTTTGCCAACATATCAATAATTCTGTTGCGCCCTTTCATAATCAAATTTGCAAAACACTCTACTTTCATGGTGATGGTTTTTCTGTGCTACTGAGGTAAAAAGACCCACTCTAAAATTCTCAGCTTTTGATTCCAGCTTTGTTATCTACTGTATTATAAGCGCATAGGGATGTCGCTCATGATTGACTACTGCCAAAGTGATCCCTATCGAGGGGTCTATCCTAGAACTAAATGCTTGAGTTACCTTTTCAGAAATGTTTGCTACTGCTTCCCAGGCTTCCTTGGTCAATTGCTGAGGAGAGTTTAACCTGCTATCCCCTTGCAAGAGCTGAACCAAGGGCTCCATATCTTGGTTTGTGATCCCACAAATAGGTCGAATCCAGTTAACATCTCCTACCAATTTTTGTACATCATTTAATGTTTTAATCTGAATTCTTAATTCAACCTTCTGGGGGGGTACAGACGTTTCAGTGATCATCCACCCCAAGTACCTCCAAGGCGCTTCAGCTTGTATCTTTTCTGGCGCCACTTGCAGCCCACTTTGTCTTAAAAGCTCAACGAGCTCCCTGATCATTTCTTCCGGATTTAATTGATCACCGGCCAACAATATGTCATCCCTATAATGATAGATGAGATATTGAGGCCACCTTTTTCTGATTGGCTGTAAAGCCCAATTTACATAAATTTGACACATCGTGGGCGAATTTTTCATGCCATGTGGCAATACTGTCCAATGATATCTTTGCATGGGTTGCGCCTTGTTTGTACTTGGGACTGAGAATGCAAAATGTTTGGCATCATCTTCATGCAGAGGGATTGTAAAAAAGCAATCTTTGAGATCTATGATCAAAAGCTTCCAATACTTCAGTATCATACAAGGAGATGGTAGCCCTGGTTGCAAGGCTCCCATGTCCACTATACCTTATTGACTTCTCACAAGTCATGTAATAGTCTCCATTTTCCGCTTTTCTTTGGAATCACAAAAACAGGTGTGTTCCAAGGACTAGGGGTTGGCACAATATGGCCTTTTTTGTCAATGACTCCAGGGAGAACAAAAAGTCCCTACTTTGTTGCTGAAGATCGTCCTAATAACAAAGCACTCAATCCATATCCTAATGGTCCATTTGCGTTAGTCGGGACATCATAAACCGACATGTCCCATAAGGTAACTTCTACTGTTGTTTCCACGTCCATTCCGGCGCTCCCTCTGGTTTGGGCGCTGTGGCTTGCCAAGCAGCCTGGTGGTGCTTCCCCATTTGTGTCGTCGTGTGGGGTGCCTTCGTGCTCGGTTGCCCGTTTCCCAATTTCATACCATCCCGATGATCCTTTGAACAACATTCTGAGGCTTGATGACCAAATTTTTGACATTGACCACATGGTGCTCCTGCTGGGCCTATTCCTTGCTGAAAGGGTCCTTGTTGGAAGGATTTATGACCTGTCTCAATCTGCCTAGGTCCTTTCCTTGTGGCCTTGCACTGAGCTCTAAAATGGCCTGTTTTTCCACAATTAAAACATTTTTTCTCCCCTTTTCCTTTTATAAATGGCTTAATTGCTGCTGCAAAGGCACTTGCGAGTGTTTCTGCCTGATGTGTGGCAGAGCCTACTCTGTTGCAGGCTTCTACCATTTGTACTAACGTTGCTTCTTTTGGCAAAGTTAACAAAATTCTTTTACAATCTACATTGGCATTTTCTACTGCTAAATTCAACAACACTGCTAGTTTTGCCTCTTCATTGGTATACACTTTATTCAAAGAGTCTCTCAGACGATCAACAAAAGACATATATGGTTCATCTCTCCCTTGCCTAATCTGAATATAAGATGGTTGCCTCTTTCCCTCCTCAGGGACTGTTCGCAACACATTCAATGCTAGTCGCCCAACTAATTGCAAGGCTTCTAAGGGCAGCTGAGCTTGCAATCTAACATCCACAAACGGTCCCTGGCCTGTCATTTGTTCCATAGTAATGTTCTGAAGTGGATCGCCGTCTTGACGCTCCAGGTTTCTCAGGGCTTCTTGCATACAGAGTTTATACCATCTGTCTGCCCACAATAACCTTTGGGTTGGTGTCAACAACATATCTATCATCTGCCGACAATCCCATGGTGTAAGAATCATTCCCATGAATATGTTATCTAATAGAGCTTGCGTGAAAGGTGATTGCAAGCCATAATTTTGTACTGCCTTCCGCACTTTCTTAATCAAGTCCCAATGAAATGGGTCCCAGCGATTGGGCCCGTGAGGCTGTACACTAACAGGAAATGCCATCAGTAACTCTGTTTCCTCGTCTTTCATCGCTCCTAAAAAAACGTCTTTCCACCGCTCTCTAGGGTCGCCTTTCATTCTAGGCTCTTGCCTCCCTATAGTCTCTACAGCAGGCTCTTCTTCGTCACTGCTATCAGGCAACGGGGGCCGTAAAAGTGGCAGGGGCTCGGCTGAGGGCTTCAAAACTACGGCTTTCGATTGGTTAAGTCTGGGTGGTTTCGGGGGTGGTGAAGCCCGCCCCATCAATCTTTCACATGGGCACACAGAGGAACATTGAGTACATTGTTCTGGGCAGCTTTGTCCCGTCTTGCCCTCACATATATCATCGTAGATCTGTTTCTCTGACTTATCTAATGCGGCCAGTTCACCCGGTGCATCTGGCACCTCAGGCAGTGCATTCGGAGTCGCTGAAGGTCCCGGACCCTCTGACTCGGTTAAGAAGGGATTGGTTGAAAGCAGTTTAACAGCCTCCTCCACATCAGCTGCAGCTTTTCTCTCTGCCTTTAAGGCTTTTAATGTGGTTAATATCAACTTCCACGCCGTCACTAACTCTGCGGCAGTTTTCTCAATATGCTCCCATAACATTTTTCCTATCTCCTCCCACGTCTCTGCCCTAAACGCCACAGACGGATCGGGGGGGTACCCTTTCTTTCGGCTCCAAATCAGAAGCCTTCTAAGTGTATATTCATCATATTTCAGTCCTCTCTTAGAGAGCATATGCAGCAGGAGTCTGACTATCACCCCTTCTTCACGCGATGTGTTCTGCCCCATGCCGCCCCGGTTGCTCACCTCACCTCGCTGGGTGCTTCTCCGTTGCAACGTATTCCTTTTTCTTTTTCCTTGCGTCAGTCCCGCTGACTGCAATTCTTCCAACCGGGCTTCTCCTGCGGCGTCCTCTGCGCTTGACCGGTGTTCAACGATGAGATCCCAGAGATCGTATCACGTCGGGGTCACCAGTTGCGGGAGAAGGATGGACTTCACAACTCTATGAGAGTTATATTCCGAAGCCGTTTATTGTCTTGTCTGACTCCAATATATATCATAATTTTCGCTTAGTCACTGCGCACACACTCATGATTGGTTACAACTTGTTACACACACTATTGCAATTGGCTATATACAAAATATCACGCGCTGTCCACGTGCCCCTCGCACAGTCAGGATTGTTGCTTGCAGGTGTTCCTGTTTTCCTCGCTTCTTCTTAGTTGTTTATCACAGCTCCTTCTCCTCAAGGCCGAGCCGTGCAGATATCCAGCTGTTTACCAGCTTCTCAGTGCCACAGCTCCTTCTCCTTAAGGTCGAGCCATGCAGATCAACGCCACAGCTCCTTCTCCTTGAGGTCGAGCCATGCAGGGTGATCCCAACATTGTCCCACCACAAAAAACTCAGAAGGCCCGAAGGAGAGCACGGCGGGGAGCAGAGCTGCTGGACCAGTTGCTCCGTTGAGGGACATGGACAAAAACCATCCCAGCAGCAGGCAGTGCCACCCGCAATTCTCCCTCCCATCAGGCCTGCTCCCACACCCCGAGGGGACAGAGTCCGGCCTTCTCAAGAGACACTTGAGCCTTGCTCTCCCCTTCCGCCTTTTCTCCAGCACAGGCACTGCTTGCAGCTGCTCCCCGGTTTTGGGAGGCCTCCTCCACTTAGGGTACCCAGCAAGACTGCTCAGTACCTGAGTCCATTCGAAGGAACTCATATATGCTGCCTTGGTGGTCTTGTGCAGACTTTGACAGCACTGCCAAAAAGCAGAGACGACACGTAAAGCCTCAGAAGGGCTGAGGCACAGAGGATGCCGGAGGACAAAGAGGTTCCCTCTAAGGCTCTGCCCAGTGCGGGAGTCAGGGCATGGCTCTGGACCTCAGCTCACAGGAGGGATCCCGCTCTGTGCTGCTCTTGTGCCTTGGGCCTCTAGGGACTCACGGCAAGCTCTGGGATGCAGCTGCAGCGGGAGGTACATTCGTGCAAGCGCCACGTTGCCCAGCATCTGCAACGTGGTCCAGATGCCTGGAACCCAAATCCCTTTCAGCTTTGGCTGCTGACGTGACGTGCAAGAGTGGGCGCTGGGGGAAGAGCCTGCTGCTACACAGCGATCCTGCTGGCTGACACGGGCCGAGCACGGGACAGCAATTACCTGGCATGCTGGTGGCTCGCGTGGCTCTCGTTTCTTCAGCAGGCATGGGCAGTGAGCCCCTGCTTCGTCCCGGAAACGCACCTTTCTGCACCGCCTCTCCATCCGTCTCTTGAGAACGCAAGCGGGAGAGTTGGATCAGGCGGAACCGTTCCCCATCAGGGAGACGGCATCTTCCCGAGGCACTGATTCTCCAAGACATTGAACAGGTTCAGGAAAAATGCCCGGGCTGTTGGGGCTGTGCCTGGTCGCTGGTCCAAAGAGCCACCACGCCTGAGCTCCTGGGAGACCAGCAAATTGCACGCGATCTGCTGGTTTGCATTGCACATAGTGCATCTGTGGCATGCGACTGTGAGGTGATGCTAAATGCCTGCCTTCAGCGAGGACGGGAAGGAGCTGCAGCCACGCCAGCCGGGGAGGGAGCCCCTGTGAGAAGGGCTCTTCCACAAGGCTCTCCTGCCTTTCCCTGTAAGCACCCACAATGGTCACCTTCGTCCCCTCCTAGCTATCACGCTGCGGACGGGAAATCGAGCACAACCCAAAAAGCCTGCCGGATCAGCATCTCCACCCGCCTTCCAGCATCAGGAAGGAGCAGCCAGCGTTGCTTGGGATCTCACTCCCGCCTGGAGACTGGCCCAGTGGGCAAGCAGTGCTGCGCGAGAGCTGAACATGAGTTCAGCAGATGCCAGGTCCTCAAATCTGCCCACCGACGTCGGCACAAACCCGCTCTGAGCTGTAAAGATTATACTGGGGCAGCAGCTGCCCCGGCATTGGGCTTGAGCCGCAACGGGCAGCAGAGGCTCTGCACCAGCACCTGCACGGCGTGGAAGCCAGCATCGCTGCTGCGAGGCTCAGATTGATCCCTTCCCGCTGTGCAGGCTACAGCGTGTCCAGGTGCATATCTAAAACCTTCGGGTGCCGAGTCTCATGGCTAAGGCAGAGGGAAACACACGCACCGTGTCCTCTCTGCAGCTCTTCCAGCATTTGCCTGAGGACTTGCGATGGCCCTGGGGACTTCTTTCCTCCTTCAGCTCGGTACTTTGCTCTTGCAGGACCTTAACAAAAAGTATTTGGTTCAATTTCACATGAATAAATGACAGAAAGCCAGTGCTTAGCCTGTGAGGTCAGCAGAGACAGACCACTCGCCCCTGTGGTGCCCGTCAGGCTGTCGCGCAGCATGCAGCTGAGGAGCTGGAAAAGTCCTCCGTCCCCAGGCACATCTGTAACTAACTACCCAGAGAAGCTTCCCTCATCTGTTGTGACCTGTCTTGGCAGAACGGGATGGCAGAAGCGGTAAGGGGAACACGCAAGGAGCGGGCACACACGTGCACGTCTCCATCCCCACAGCCACAGGGGCACCCAGCTGTCCAGCCTTTGGGCGTTGAGCTGGCAGCTCTCGGAGGGAGGAAGAAGCTATGATGTACCCAGGCAATGTCCCAGAGGCTCAGTGCTGGAACCCAGCCAGGAAGCTGCGTCGCCTTCGCCTACAGGCACGGCTGCAAAGAAGCGCGGGACAGAACAGCTCCCGCAACACAGCTCAAGACACTTGTGCACATCGGAGCGGCACTGAGTGCCATTCAAAGACGGGATTACTCCACAGCACTCGTCTCTCCCTTCCACTCTGCAAGCATGGTGCAGAGAGTTACCATGTGCCTGCAGTGGCACCGTGCTGGGACGCAAGGAACCATTTGCGGAGCTGCCAGGAGAAAGGCCTCCCCCCAGGAGCTCTCACCAGCTCTAAAGTCAAGCCCAACAAGGCCGCTGGCTTGGCAGCCAGCACTGGGAGCAGCTCAGGCTGTGAGGGGCCAGAAAAGACAGCTTTGCAAGGCAAAGTGCCCCGGGGCACGTCACTGAGCCCGACCCGTTCCCTCTCTGCTCTTCTCCATGTCTGCACGTCAGCCACGGAAGGAGCAGCCTACATTTCAGATGGCGAGAAAATCAAAAGGTAAATGCTCCTTCCTCCCACTGACTCACCTGTGGGATTGCTCTCAGGCTCAAGGACAGGAACAGGCCACGAAGTCGGGAAGCTGTTGACCGTGAGAGGATCTTAAGGAAAGTTGCACCTGAATAAGCTCCTGCCACATTGCCAGTGTTTATTCTTTCAAGGAAAGGGGCAGTGAGAATGTACCTCCAGGGTGCCCCAAGGGCTCCAAACCAGCATCCAGCCGAGAAGCTGGATGTCCGTCACCACCCGCATCGTCTAGAAGCAAGCAGACATGAGAAACATTTCATCGCATGTTGGGATCTGCTTCTGCCCGAGTGAGCTGCAGGCCCTGGAAGGGGGTCAAGGTAACAACGTGGGAGGCAGGCGTAGGTGGCGATTGCCAAAGCTGCCAAGGGGCCTGGTGACAGCAAAAAGGAAAGAGAAAGATAATTTGTGTTGTAGTAGTTGCAGACGTGGAAGTCGGAAGTGTGAGGAAATGGAGCAAGATGTGCAATTACTAGTAACCGCACCCCCCAAAGAGCTAGATTCCAAAACTTCGAACGAGTATGAAAATGAGGTTACCAGCCCTGTCTCTGGAAGAACTAGGGCACAGAGGCCAGTGATTCAGGCTCCTCTTAGCCTGTTGGACCTGAAGGGACACAGATATATGTGCATGTGCCTTTTACCACATCGGATCTATTGAATTGGATACTGGCAGTTGGGTCTTACTGGCGTAATCCAGAGGGAATGTTTTGTACCGCTAAAACTGTAATGATGACTCACAACCCAAATTGAGGATATATACAAGCCCTTTTAAGAGTATTTGTTTAGTTATGAAGAACAGAAAGCAGTTTTAGAGAAAGCTAGGGAAGGAGTAGCCCAACAGTATGGAGGAGTACCTAATGTGGACAAGTATGTCCACATTAAGGGAAAACCCAAGGTGGAATCCCAATAGAGATGATGGGTTAGAGTAAAAGGAAATCAAAACCAGGTCTTTATGGGACCCAAAATGGAGTAAAAAAGCCTAAGAATCTGAGTTGTATGAAGTAAGGCAAAGGGAGAAGGAAACCCCATCTGCTTTCTATGAAAGACTGTGCAAAGTAGCTCAAAAGTGGACCAATTTGAACCCAGAAGATGCTACTAATACAAAATTCTTTAGTATGTTGTTCATTGGTCAATTAGCATCAGAAAGAAAATGCAGGAAGTAGATGGTGCAGACAGGATGCCAACTTCACAATTAATGTCATTTGAGTATAAGGTATATAATAACAGAAGAGGCAGAAGAAAGAGGTGAGGGTGAGCAAAATTGCAGGGTTCTTTACTGGCTGCCCTGGCCGAAGGACAGACAAGGGACAGAGGCAGAGGAAGCGTACGAAACAGGTTCAGAAGTAAAGGTAGGGGTCGTGGAGGTAGTAGTGGAGGCCATTGTAAAGCCTCTCTGCAAAGGAATCAATGTGCCTATTGTAAACAGGAGGGTCACTGGAAGGGAGGATGTCCACGGTTTTTGAACGATCAGGAGAAAGACATAGAGGAAGCTGCTAGGGTAATGGCAGAAACTGGATTTGACTGAAGGGTACCAGAGGAACCTACCAGAGTTTCCCCAGCCGATGCTCTGGTTCCAGTTAAGCTGGGGAATGAAATTGTAACCAAGGTGGTAGGGAATTAAAATAGGGTTAGAAAGTAGGTTTGTGAATTTGTAGCAAGTTGTAACTCTAAGAACATTATGCACCAGCAATGCTGCTCGAGAACCCACCTAACCCTTCCCATCTTGATTTAATTATCAAGGAGTTAAGTGTAACTTTGTGATCATGGTATTATGTTTTGTTCTAATAACAAGTAGTCAGAAAGAAGGAACCCCTTGGTCAGTTCTACGGTCCGGTGGGTGGGTAATTATTCATTCTATAGTCCTGTCTTAAAACAAAGGACTGTGGGGTGAATGATTGCATATTGGACCGATAGCCCGTGAAGATGTATTTAGTGTTGCCAAGTTGAAATGAACTTAGAGGGAAAGGTAATTCCGGCAGGGGGAGATCGCGACCACCGACTCAGAGACCACCCACTCAAGAAACCCTCCGACTCAAAAGATTAAGGAAGTAAAATCCCAAGAAATCATAGTGAGCATGCGTGGTCATTTACATGGTAGGCGAGGAATACTTAACCAATCATTGTATGGACACTTGATGAATATGTATTAATCTTGCCTATAAATGTTTGATTTTTGAACCGGTTGAGGAACACGATTTAGGAGGAGCTATCCCCCGTGTTCCCGGCGCCGTGAATAAAGAATGCCTGCCTTTTAACACTACATTGGTGTTACGAGGTTTATTCCCGATTTCGGTGACAGTTTTGGCGACCCAGGTGGGACACTGCTTGTGAATCTCAACGGATCTGTGGGATCACAGGACCTCCAGCCGGCACGAGGGATTCTCGGGGAAACCTCTGATCCCCGGACCGAAGAATTCTGAGCAAGTCCCCTGGAAAGGTAATAAGGCATTCTTTAAAAGATTGAAGTAACGTGGGTTCGAGTCCCACTAGCTCACTCGTAAGGCGCGGTGAAAGCTACGCAGAGTAGGGCTGAAAGGTACCTCTGGAAAGGGTGAGGGTACGAGACCCTCACAAGGAATGCCTGCCTATAAGACGCGGCGAAAGCCTCGCAAGGTTGGGCTAGGGGCCCAGGTTAAGGAGGTTGGGGGATTTCTAGCAGGGGGCTAGAAGATCCAGAGGGACCCTCGAGGAGAGTAGGGGTCCCTCCGACTAGTGCCTGTGATAGTGCACCATCACACCCACTAGTCTTGGGAAGATGGGAACATTTCCAAGTAAAAAATCTATCCCACAAAAAAACCACCTTTGGGATGTATTTTGAGGCATTGGAAAAATCTGGGAGGTGATCCTCTGACTCGGAAGCAATTAATTGAATATTGCAATCATTGGTGGCCAATGTATGTCCAAGGTTGGACAGTGGGGAGAAATGGCCAGAAAATGGGACATTGCAATATACCACCATCTTGCAATTAATGTTGTTTTGTAAAAAGGAGGGTAAATGGGAAGAAATGGCTTATATTGATTTGTTCTTTACACTACAAAATCATCCAGAATGGCAGAGACAGTGTGGAATACATCTGTATGATCCCATGGTAAAGATTGTGAAAAAGGGAAAATGTGATGAGAACTCGAAAAGGGGTTGTTCTACTTATAATACTACAGAAAATTGTTGGAAAAATGGAACTGAGGAGGAAGATACTGAATTAATGGTTGCTCCTCACCAAAGGTGGGAAAGGGGAAGAGAGGTCCAAAATTCGGAGGATGATAGTCCTCCTACTGCTCCCAAGGAAGGGGAAGCAGAGGGATTTAGCCCAGTTTCAGGAAGAACACAGGGAAGGAGTGGGGAAGTAAGACTAACTTCCCTCCAAGCCCCTCTCCGAGAAGCAGTGGGGAATGATGGTCCAGTGGTGGTGAAAGTTCCTTTTTCAGTTACTGATTTAAGATCATGGAAAGAGACTGCAGGTACCTATCAGGAGGATCCCGAAAGGGTGGCTAAGGTAAAATGCTTGAAATTGCTTGGGCTGTATATAACAATAGAGAAAAAGAAAAATAGGTGAGGCAAGCCCGAAGGGGTGGAAAGCTACTAGCAGTTTTGGCAGGGAATAACAGGCTAGGCAGAGGGAGAGGATGAGGAATGAATATCGGAGAGAGAAGGAAAATAAGCCCCGATTAGCAGAAGATCAATGTGCTGTTTGCAAGGATGTGGGCACTGGAAAAGAGAATGTCCTAAGGCAGGAGAATTAGATCCGGCTCTCCAGGCAATTAAATTAATGACTCTGGATGAAGAACTATGAAGGGGACTGGGGGAATCAACCCTAGCTGAACGTCTGGTTACATTGAAGCTAGGGGATGAAGAAATAGAGTTTCTGGAGCTACTTACTCAGTATTGAATACATGTAAAGGGAAATTTAGTCACAAATCAGTAGATGTTGTTGGTGCGACAGGGCGGAAGGAAAATTGGCCATTTTTAGAGCCATTAAAGTTTAAATTGGGAAAACAATGGGTAACTCACTGTATATGCCTGAATGTCCACTGTCTTTGTTGGGACGAGATCTATTGAGTAAATTAGATGCACAAATAACTTTCAAAGATGGAGAAATCAAATTGTTAATACCAGAATCAAAAGCCATAGAGGCAAGAGTGTTTATGTTACAGGATTCCTACAGGGAAGAACAGATTCCAGAAGAAGTGGAAAATGCAGTTATTCCTTTGGTCTGGGCGAGTGGAATTCTGAGATGATCTAAATTGGCAGAGCTGGTAAAGGTGATTTTAAAACCTGGAGCCAAACCAGGAGTTTGTGTATACCTGAGGGATAGGATAGATTATTGTTGCATACATATCCCAAATGTTACCCAGGATGTTGAATATGATTTGGACTTATTGAGAAAAATAGAAAAGGATACTCAGGAAACGCAACAAGACATGCAAGAAAATTGGTTTGATAAAATTCTCAGTGGATTGGGATGAAACTTGAGTTCTTGGATGAAGTCGTTAATTGGTACTGTGTTATTATTATTAATAATATCTTTGGGAATATTATTCATTTATCATTGTTTGAAAAAGGAATTTACAAAAAGAGCTACCGTTGATAGCAGAATTACACTTGCATTGACTACAAAACACCAAAATTTAAATGGACTAACTAATAATTCTCCTACCATCATACAATAAAGTGATTGAATGTTAATAAGGAAATTAATTTGTAATGGAAGTATTGAAAAGAAATTATTTCAAAACTTCCAAAGGGGGGAAATGTAACTAAGGTGGTAGGGAATTAAAATAAAATAGGGTTACAAAGTAGGTTTGTGAATTTGTAGCAAGTTGTAACTCTAAGAACATTATGCACCAGCAATGCTGCTCGAGAACCCACCTAACCCTTCCCATCTTGATTTAATTATCAAGGAGTTAAGTGTAACATTGTGATCATGATATTATGTAACAAGTAGTCAGAAAGAAGGAACCCCTTGGTCAGTTCTACGGTCCGGTGGGTGGGTAATTATTCATTCTACAGTCGTGTCTTAAAACAAAGGACTGTGGGGTGAATGATTGCATATTGGGCCGACAGCCCGCGATGTTGCCAAGCTTAAGTGAACTTTGTAGGAAAGGTAATTCCGGCAGGGGGAGACCGCGACCACCGACTCAGAGACCACCCACTCAAGAAACCCTCCGACTCAAAAGATTAAGGAAGTAAAATCCAAAAGATTAAGGAAGTAAAATCCCAAGAAATCATAGTGAGCATGCGTGGTCATTTACATGGTAGGCGAGGAATACTTAACCAATCATTGTATGGACACTTGATGAATATGTATTAATCTTGCCTATAAATGTTTGATTTTTGAACTGATTGAGCGAACACGATTTAGGAGGAGCTATCCCCCGTGTTCCCGGCGCTGTGAATAAAGAATGCCTGCCTTTTAACACTACATTGGTGTTACGAGGTTTATTCCCGATTTCGGTGACACTGGAGCACCCTAGAGCGGGACCTGGTATCAGCAGCCGCTGCTCGTGCCTGGAAAACCAGCATGCTCTGCCTCTCCCCGGCCCCCACACCCCTCAACCTGGCCCTAGCCGCCTGGTGGCTGCAGGCCTGGCCCAGCACCCTCCAGACCCAACTGAAATGGCCCCCTGTTCTCCGCATCCGCAGCTCTGGTTCCCTGCAAGAGGTCCTGGCTGGGGGTGTGGTGACAGAAACCCCACTGAGAGCTTTGGGGATCAGCCCTTTCTCTCCAAATAAAGACAGAGTGTGACACAAGACTATCTGACAGAGTGTGACACAGAGCATCACACAAGCGTCCAGGTGCTACCAACAGCAAACCCTGCCAGGCACCAGTGCTGGCTGAGCTCCATGCCTGGCGCAGCCATGGATGCCCACGGTGTTGGCAGGCAGCAGCCAGGCACTGGGCTCCTCAGACCAGGGGCAGGGCCCTGAGGGGCTGAGGGAGCCCATGGCCACAGCCCACAACAGACAGCAACACCAGCCTGACTGAAGCACAGTGCAAGAGATGGTGATGGGAGCCTGATGTGGCCAATCGCATGGACTGGTTGAGGGTCCTGGAGTGTGGGAACGTTTATTGCAGCAGGATCAACTGGCTGTGGACCTGGTCAAATGGGATACCATGGGAAAGAGGGAAGCCATCAAGAGCATCTCCAGAGACACAAGCCTGGCAGGCAAATGTAATGGAGAAAGAGGAAACAAAGGTCCTCAGTTGCACTAACTAATGGGCCCTTGATGGGTCCTAATTGATGGGCTATCACCAATTGATGGTGCTGTGAAGTATCTCCACACCTGGGTGCTGAGCATCCTATTAAAACACTCCCTGAGCAAGGCTTTTGCCACATAGTTAAGGCAAAAGCTGGGCACGCAAGCAAAGCAAAACAAGGAATTCATTCACTACTTCCCATCGGCAGGCAGGTGCTCAGCCATCTCCAGGAAGGCAGGGCTCCATCACATGTAATGGTGGCTTGGGAAGACAAATGCCATCAGTCCTCTTTCTTCTTCTTCCCCAGATTTATATGCAGAGCATGATGCCATATAGTATGGAATATCCCTTTGGACAGTTGGGGTCAGCTGTCCCAGCTCTGTCCCCTCCCAACATCTTGTGCACCCCTAGCTTGCTCACTGGTGGGGTGGGGTGAGAAGCAGAAGAGGCCTTGACACTGTGTAAGCACTGCTCAGCAATAACGAAAACACCCCTGTGTTATCAACACTGTTTTCATCTCAAATCCAAAACACAGCCCCATACGAGCTACTATGAAGAAAACTAACTCTATCCCAGCCAAAACCAGCACACTGTGAAAAAGTGCAGCAGTGAAGAGTCTGCAATAGCAGAAGGTGAAGGCACCTCAATAAACAGGCTTTTCTCAGTGCTGCTCTGTGCTGGGGACACTTCACACAAATCCAGATGGGATTTGGTACATTCTTCTGAGCCACCAGGAATGACAGCCATCATTTTTCAAATGTATTTCCTTTTCTAATTGTAGAACATGACCTCTTTGTCTGGGTTTTCTGTTTCTTTTGCTGCTGCTTCTTTCCACCTGGCTTGCTGTTCTTTTTATTCTTCTCAGGGGTGTGACATGGCTCTTTCTTTTAAGGCATTTTTCTTTGAATATAAGAAGTGTTGAGCGCTCCTGATGTGATGGTGTTTCCAACTTATCCATGGCAACCTTGGAAACATGGTCAAATCCCTTTTTTGAAACAATTGCTAGCCCCTTTTCAAAAATGGGATGGCCTTTCCAAACAGGGTAGAGTATATACCTCCAACACTCATCACTCATCACAGGAACACCTTGAAAATCAGTAAGACAACTGCCAGCCTGGGCTTCATGTACAAGCACAGGTATCCATAGCTTTTCTCCACTACCATTTTGGTGTGGTTTCTTAAAATATCAGAAGTTTCTTGAGACAAAGATGAACCTTCACAATCACCTCCCTAAAACGAAAGTAGACATGCTTGTTCTGGTCAGTCTTTATTACAAAGCTGATTGTGTCACTTATCAGATCTCGTTATTACCATTGGTCAGAACACAGCACAATAATGGAAGTGTAAAGGCCCTGACAAGCTGGTGCTCTACAAGATTGACATAGAGATAGAGTGAGTTAAACCTTCCTGTGATGTCCACCACTAAGAGACATTTCTTTGCAGCAACACCTGGAGAAGCCCCCAAAATATGTCCCAGATCCCCAGCCATAGAAAAAGTGTAAGGCTTTTCATCCATTTTGCACCTGTTTTCCATGGCTTGTTCAGGTTCTTGTGATGTCACAGGTTCCTGAGTAGGTGGTAGGACAGGAGCAGGCACTTGGCTTGTGCAGGTGCTTGTGATGTCTCTGGTAGCTGAGTAGGATCAGATGGTAAAATTGGTCATTTTGTGGTGAAACAAAGGTCTGAGACGAGGAAGAAGGTTTTAACATGTAAAATCAATCAAATGTGAGTTTTGTAAATTTCCTTTTGTATGCGAGGATTGTGTAAGATAAACTACTGTGGACAACTTCTTTTACCTTAACCAACTAACTGGCAGGAACCAATAAGAACCAGTACAATGTTAAAATACAAGCTAAGCAAGTACATAAGAAAAGAGTTCCTCTGGAGGACAGACAAGTTAAGGGGACCACCGACTCATTTAACAGCGCATGCGTTTGAGTATGTTAAACATTTCTCGGAAATGTCATGAATATGCTAACAATTGCAATGAATATGAATGTATGTACTCCATATAATTCAGATTCTGGTAACACGAGGCACGCATGTTAGGAGGAGATACCTCCATGCATCCGGTGCTGTAGTAAAGATGTCTGCTTAAAAACACTTTGATGTTATTAAGTTTGAATTACTTAAATTTTAATTTCTTTGAATCAGTGGAGGTGGTCGTGATGCAGGGGATAGGCTGACCTGACCTTGGTGACTCCTCTAGCATAGATGGATCATCATCCACCTCATCATATCCCTGTCCTTCCAATTCCCAAGCCTCATATCTGTTGCATAAGGGCACCTGGGAAGGCAAGGTAGACAAGGAGGAGTTTGTCCCACTGCCCTGAACAGAGAATTGTTTCCGTTCACTACTAACCCTCAAGTCACTGCTTTCTGCCTAGTGGAGTGCAGGATCCCCCTTATCATGTGTTATGCATAGTGGACATTTCTATTCCAGTGAGGGCAGAGTATGGTTCCACCAGTCAACCTCCTTGGACTCCTGAATGCTCCTCAATGAGTCCAGTTCCTTCTGAAGATCAGCCACCAAGCTGAGCAGTTCTTCTACACAGGTGCACATCTCCCACAGACATGCTTGCAATTGACCAGTTTCTATACCAGTAGAAACATTGGGCTTACCCTGCAGTTGGAGACCTGGATGGCTGCATGTTCCCTTGGGAGCTTTGTCTGGGTAGCTGCACTGGACCCAGTGGGTGCTAATACCACAGAGGATGCAGAGGACATCGTTGCTTGAGTTCCCTGGGGGGAGGGGAGGAATTATGACTGGTGATGAGGGCCTGTTGGCGGGTGGTGTGGTTGGTGAAGCCGCAGTCCCCAGCATCTTTGTGTTCTCCAGCTTGCTGCCACATGCTCCCTCCCCACTCACATAGCCCAAGGGTTTCAGGGGCCCAGAAACCCCCTCAGACTCCTCCTGGGGACATCACAAGCCTTGCACTCCTCTCAGCACATGTCAACTGCTGCTGCTGCTGCTGCGAGCACCAGCTTTCCATGGTTTGAACTGGCTGCTGATAGCTGATAGCCCAGGAGGAAAAACTTATCTTGTGCAGGTGTTCATGATGTCCCTAGTGGCTGAGTAGCTGATTGGGCAGGAGCCAGAACCTGGCTTGTTCAGGTTCTTATGATGCCATATATGGCTAACTGACATGGCAAGACCAGGCACCTGGTTTTTGTTGAAGCTTGTCATAGAATCACAGAATATCCTAAGTTGGAAAGGAGCCACAAGGATCATCAAGTCCAACTCCTGACTCCACACAGGGCAACCTAAAACTTAAACTGTATATCTAAGAGTGTTGTACAAACACTTCTTAAACATTGACAGGCTATGGGCCATGACCACTTCCCTGGAGACCTTGTTCCAGTGCTTGACCACCCTCTCAGTGAAGAAGTTTTTCCTGATAACCAATCTGAACTTCCCCAATGCAGCTTTAAGCCGTTCCCTCGCATCCTATCATGACACACTAGAGAGAAGATATTGGCACATCTCTCCCTGCTCCCCCACATGAGGAAGTTGTAGACAACAATGAGATCACCCCTCAATCTCCTCTGCTCTACACTGAACAAACCTACTATCCTCAGTTATTCCTCATAAGTCATGCCCTCTAGTCCATTCACTGCCATTTGTTGCCGTCCTTTGGACACAGTCTAATATTTTTATATCCTTCTTACATTGTGGAGCCCCAAAACTGCACATAGTACTCCAGGTGAGGTTGCACCAGTGCTGAGTAGAGTGGGACAATCCCTTCTTTCAACTGGTTAGCTGTACTGTGCTTAATGCACCTCAAGATACAGCTGGCCCTTTTGGCTGCCAGGGCACATTGTTGACTCATATAGAGCTTACCATCAACCAGAACCACCAGATTCCTTTTTGCAGGGCTGCACTCCAGCCTCTTCTCTTGCAGTCTATATGTATGTCCAGGATTATATCGTCCCAGGTTCAGAATCCAGCATTTGTCCTCATTAAATTTCATATGGTTGATGATTGCTCAGTGCCCTAATGTATCAAGTTCTCCCTATAAGGCTTCTCTACCCTTGCTACCCAGCTAGTGTGCCCAGCTAGAAGAACTCTTCAAACAAGTAGCTATAAGAGGAGCTCAACAGGCAGCACAGTATCCAGGAATGTGAGCAGGGGATTAATACATGGTACTGTGCATTGTCCCAGGCTGAGTGACAGCCCTGCCCTAAGGCTATGCAAGGGGAAGGTAAGCCTGAATTCAACCGCAAGTTGACTGACAGAAGTAACCTACAAGATCATAGAATCATAAAGGTTGGAAAAGACCTCTAAGATCATTGAGTCAAATTGTCAACCCGACACCACCATGCCCATTGAACCATGTCCAGAAGTGCCACATTCACACGTTTTCTGAACACCTCCGGGGATGGTGACTCCACCACCTCCCTGGGCAGCCTGTTCCACTCTCTCAGTGAAGAAATTTTTCCTAACAACTAGTTTAAACCTCCCCTGGTGCAACTTGAGGCCATTTCCTCTCATTCTATCACTAGTTACTTGGGAGAAGAGACCAACATCCAACTCGCCACAACCCCCTTTCAGGTAGCTGCAGAGAGAGTTAACATCTCCCCTCAGCCTCCTCTTCTCCAGACTAAATAACCCCAGTTCCCTCAGCTGCTCCTCAGAAGACCTGTTCTCCAGACACCTCACCAGCTTTGTTGCCTTTCTCTGGACATGCTCCAGCAACTCAATGTCCTTCTTGCAGTGAGGGGCCCAAAACTGAACACAGTATTTGAGGTGTGGCCTCACCAGTGCCGAGTACAGGGGCATGATCACTTCCCTACTCCTGCTGGCCACACTATTTCTGATACAGGCCACGATGCTGTTGGCCTTCTTGGCCAGCTGGGCACATTGCTGGCTCATGTTCATCTGGCTGTCAACCAGCACCCCCAGGTCCTTTTCTGCTGGGCAGCTTTCCAGCCACTCTTCCCAAAGCCTATAGCATTTCATGGGGTTGTTGTGACCGAAGTGCAGGACCAGGCACTTGGCCTTGTTAAGGAAATGAAGGAGACTGGGCCCTTGTTTCTGCTCAGGGCACAAAGACTGTTCCTCTGAAGTGCCCCTACATAACAGACAGGATGCTCTGAGGTTGGAGAATGAAAAGCACGTGAGTAATGGACAGGATCCAGGAAAAGCTGGCCATACAAAGTTGATCCAACCACCCTTCTGCAATAGAAGCAGTGCCACCAGAAAAGCATGTAAAGTGTTAGTAATTGCAGATTCCTTGCTGAGAGGCACAAAAACACCCATTTGCTGTCCAGACAGTTTTTCTAGAGAAGTTTGCTGCCTACCAGGACCTCATTTTCACAACATCACTGCGATGCTGCCAAGCCTGGTGAACCCTACAGATTATCATTCACTCCTACTATCCTATGTAGGATTTAATGACACTGCAATGAGACAACTTAGAACCATCAAAAGAGACTTTATGTCCTTCAGAACAATATTACAAGGATCAGGAGCACAGGTCCCATAGGCTCATCCTCCCAGTCAGAGTAATGGGATCAGGAAGGAGGAAGCGAATTGAACAGGTGAGTGCTTGGCTGCGTGGCTGGTGTCATACTCAAGATTTTCATTTCTATTATCATGGATCTACCTTTGAGAAGTTGGGTCTGTTGGGAGCTGTTGGGATTCACCCAACCAAGTGGAGAAAGAGGGTCTTTGCCAACAAGCTGGCCAGACTTATAAGAGGAGCTTTAAACTAGACTTAGTGGGGGGGACATCATGGAGTTTTGAGTAGTAGAGAAGACCTAAGGCTGCTGATGTATTAGAAACCAATAGGAAACACCTGTGAAAGGTCTCAAAGGAATTAGGGCATGTCCTCTAAAAAGATGGGACTTCCATCCCCCTGACATCTGCTGGAAAAGCACCACAGCAAGCTGTAAGCAGTCTAGGAGACTCTTGGGAGTACATCAAGGATAATTTCTTAATCTAGTCAATAAGACAGCCCAACAAGAGAGGAAGTATTACTGGATCCATGTTACCAAAAGAGATGAACTAATTAGAGAGATCAAGATTGGTGGCAGCCTGGGCTGCACTACCCATCATTGGAAGTGTTCAAGATTAGGTTGGACGGGACTTTGAGCAACCTGATCTAGTGAAAGATGTCCCTGCCAATGGCAGGGGTGTTTGACCAGATGGTCTTTGAAGGCCGCTTCCAACCCAAACCATTTTGTGATTCTATGTACCTGTCAGTCCACTGGAGCCACAGCATCACTTATGATCCCATGTTTGCCATCAGTGATTGGGTGAGTGGCTGTATGGACATGTTGTTGCTCCTGTTTCTTACTGCCTCAATAAAGCTTTGTTTATAACGTTGTCAGACTCCATTGCTGTTCAGACAATAGAGAGGAAGGAAGGAAGGAAGGAAGGAAGGAAGGAAGGAAGGAAGGAAGGAAGGAAGGAAGGAAGGAAGGAAGGAAGGAAGGAAGGAAGGAAGGAAGGAAGGAAGGAAGGAAGGAAGGAAGGAAGGAAAGAGAACTGAAAGTCTGAAGGAATGAAGGCATCTGCAGTAGTATCTGAATGTGCAGTGGTATATGCAATGATATCTGCATTTGGAATATTTGTGCTTTTGTCTGTGTTGTGTACTTGTATCCATAGTAGTATGTGTAATTATATACATATCTGCAATTGTATGGGTGATGGCTTCTGTGACTGTACTTGTACCTATAATAATATATTTAATTATTTCTTTATAGTTAATTGTATCTGCAGTTGTACATATTTTGTGCCTGTGTTTGCAATTGTATCAGCAATTGAGTGTATATATGTGTCTGAAATGATATCTTTCTCTCATGGTATCTGTGATGGTACCAGTCTCTGCATTTGTGACAGTACCACTATCTCTGTCTCTAATGGTATCTGTGTCTGTATCAGTAATGGTATCTATATCTGTGTTGTCCCAAAAGTGGGATTGTATACCCAGTGTGCAACACACCAATATATACACAGAGTAGAGGTATTTTATTTGAAGCGTATTTGCGCAGATATGGGTGCTAGGTGGTATTCCACAAAGCTAGCACACCACAGAGAGGAGGAATTACCACATATTTATCCCGTTATATGATTAGCAAAAACAATAGAGAACCCTCCCAAATTTACATTCACTGTATAGCAATTGCCACATTGCTTATTATTGGTTACACATATTTAAATCATTGTGCATGCTCCTAGAAGAGGGGGTAATTTGCATAGTCACTCAATTGAGTCAGTGGTCGCAATCTGCCCCTGCTGTCTTTACCTTTACCCTGTTTACTGTGGATTCTGCTGATCTCATGACTGACATTTTTCAAGAGTAAAAGAACAACTTAGTCTTCACGGTTTACTGCTTAAGTACAACTACTTGTTCATCTTCTTGACCACTAGATCCGGTTTCATTAATCTTTTTTAATTGTGTTGTCCCCTACAGACCTGTCCCCCTAGAATCTTTTGTTTGTCTCTGACATCATCTGCACATGTACTTGTATTTGGGTTCTAGATGTGCACATGCAATTTTATGTCTACCTGTATTAGTATCTGCAAGGGTATCTCTAATGGTATCAACATTGGTGTTATTATCTGTAATGGTATCACAATATGTAATGGTGTTGGCAATGGTATCTATAATGGTATTGGTATCTGCATCATTATGTGTAACTGTATCAACAGCTACAATGGTATCAGTATCTGCAACAGCATCTGCAATGATACCTGCATCTACAATAGCATTTGCAATGGAATCAGTATCTGCAATGGCCTCTGCATCTTAAACGGTATCTGCATCTGTGATTTTATCTGCATTGGTATTTACATCTTCAGTGATATCTCCATCTGCTGTGGTATCTGAAGTGGCATCCGGTAATGGCCTCTGCAAAGGCATCTGCACTGGTATCTGCATCTGCACTGACATCTGCTTTGGCACTGGCATCTGCAGTTACATCTGTAGTGTTATCTGCAATGTCATCTGCAATATTCACAGAATCACAGAATCATTAAGGTTGGAAAAGACCTCTAAGATCATCAAGGCCAACCATCAACCCACCACCATACCCACTAAACCATGTCCCGAAGTGCCACGTCCACACGTTTTTTGAACACTTCCAGTGATGGTGACTCCATCATCTCCCTGGGCAGCCTGTTCCACTCTCTCAGTAAAGAAATTTTTCCTAACAGCTAGTCTAAACCTCCCCTGGCATAACTTGAGGCCACTTCCTCTCGTTCTATTGCTAGTTACTTGGGAGAAGAGACCAACACTCACCTCACCACAAACCCCTTTCAGGTAGTTGTAGAGAGCGATGAGGTCTCCCCTCAGCCTCCTCTTCTCCAGACTAAATAACCCCAGTTCCCTCAGCCGCTCCTCACCAGACTTGTTCTCCAAACACCTCACCAGCTTTGTTGCCTTTCTCTGGACACACTCCAGCAACTCAACATCCTGCGTGGAGTGAGGGGCCCAAAACTGAACACAGTATTTGAGGTGTGGCCTCACCAGTGCCGAGTACAGGGGCATGATCACTTCCCTACTCCTGCTGGCCACACTATTTCTGATACAGGCCACGATGCTGTTGGCCTTTTTGGCCAGCTGGGCACACTATTGGCTCATGTTCAGCCGGCTGTCAACCAGCACCTCCAGGTCCTTTTCCGCTGGGCAGCTCTCCAGCCACTCCTCCCCAAGCCTGTAGGGTTTCATGGGGTTGTTGTGACCGAAGTGTAGGACCCAGCATTTGGCCTTATTGAACCTCATACAGTTGACCTCAGCCCATTGATCCAGTCTGTCCAGATCCTTCTGCAGAGCCCTCCTATGCTCCAGCAGATCAACACTCCTGCCCAACTTGGGCACAAGTCTGTAAACTTACTGAGGGAGCACTTGATCCCCTCATCCCGATCATTGATAAAGATATTAAACCAGTCCCAAAACTGAGCCCTGGGGACAGCTTGTGACTGGTTGCCATCTGGATTTAATGCCATTCACCACAACTCTCTGGGCTTGGCCATCCAGCCAGTTCTCTACCCAGTGAAGAGCATGCCTGTCCAAGCCATGAGCCACCAGCTTCTCCAGGAGAATGCTGTGGGAGATGGTGTCAAAGGCTTTACTAGAGTCCAGGTAGACAACATCCATAGCCTCTCCCTCATCCACCATGGGTCACCTGGTCGTAGAACGAGATCAGGTTGGTCAAGCAGGACCTGCCTTTCATGAAGGTAAAATTATCTCAAATAATTTTGTCAGCCCACCATGTTGATTAGAAACGATGAGGAGGTGCAGCAGGAACTCCACAGTAAGGTGGTAGCAGTGGTATTAAAAAGAGTATATTAGTGATGACCTCCTGAAAGCTAGTTACCCTGAGTACCACAAGAGAAAGGATGCACAGTGCAAGGTTCCTGGGAGATACTGAGGTGAGATTTCATTGAATATTAAGACACTACGTGGAAGAGACATTCAGCTGAGCAGAAAAGTGATACTGAAGGTAGGATGAGCAGAAGAGCTGCCTCACTCCACAGCTAAGAAGCAGCCTTCAAGCCCCTGAAGATTTGAAAGAGCATTGATTTTTTTTTTTTTTTTGGTAATACAGGACTCATGGTACAGGACAAAGGGGAGAAATTTTAATGGCAAGAGAAAAAAAGAAAAGTAAGAAAATCCAACCTCTTTCAGGGAAGCCCATTAGTAATTCTTGTTCTCTTGCCTTAGGTTTTGTAAGCACCTCCTAGCATGGGGTGAAGACCTGGAGACCTCATTGTCCATGGGGCCCCATAATGGCCCAGTTCACCCAACTGAAGTGAGTTCACTTGGTTCAAGTACTCAAGCCCATGGTCATCAGGCAAAATGAGGATCAGCATGGTATGTGGCACTTTTAGGACTCCAATAGTAAAATCAGCTACAAATCCAGTTCCCTTCTCTCTAAACCTCCTCGCTCCCATGCGCCGCCACAGCAGGGCTTGGCAGAGGAAGGCTTATGCTGCTAACACTGCGCAGGATAACAGGACAGAGCAGCCTGATTCTGCTAAACACAGTATCATTCCCACAATTCAGCTGCCCCTTGATCCTTTGCTACTCAAAATACCACTGCCACACAAAGGCTGGGCAGTTTGCCTGTTCAGTGCTCAGGACAGATGCACTAGGGGGAACTGGGAAATGACTCTGCTCAGTTCTGCTGTGGGGAGCTGGGGTCATCCTTGTTGTTCAGTCTCAAGAGCAGTTGCTTTCCAGACAGCTAAAGACAGGACTGTGTACCTCCCTTACATGTGAAATACACAAAGGCATTCACAGCAGGAAGCTTGTCTTTTATCTTTGTGCTTAACTTGTTGCTCCCACCTCATAATTTTCTTCTTTGTAATAGGAGTAAAGTTTCAATATCCTGGATAAATATTATTAAAATTGCCTTCACAGTACGTATGAAACATACATCATATAAACATAATAGATATGCAGACCTGATCCACTTCTTAGGGAAGTCTACTGCCTCCCTGGGTCCCAGGTTAAAGATGTGACAAGAAAACTTCCTACCCTGGTACAGCCCTCAGATTATTAACCCTTATTGCTCTTTCATGTAGGCAGCGATGAAGTTGCAATAAGAATTCCAAGGGTGATCAAGAGACTTCAGGGCCTTGGAATGACTGGTTAAGGGATCAGGAGCAGAAGTAGTGTTTTCCTCTATCCCATTTACAGGGAATGATGAAGGAAGAAACAAAAAGACCCAGCTGATCAATGCCTAGCTCTATGTCCGGTGTCACCAGTTTTTTAGGTTTTTCGATCATGGGTCAGTTTACATGACACCAGGCTGGCAGGCAACAGACAGGGTACACTTTTCTCAATGAGGTAAAGGGGTCTTTGCACAGGAGTTAGCAGGTCTCACTGAAAGAGCTTTAAACTAGATTTGAAGGGGGGAAGGGATAAAACCAGGCTTGCTGGAGCTATGCCAACATTTGAAAGACAGTGTGCTAGCCAAGGTCTTTCAGCCTGCTCCGAGTACACTGGAGCACGTTTGAAATGTCTCTATACTAATGCGCGCAGTATGAGGAATAAACAAGAGGAGCTAGACGCTTTGGCCCACTTATGGAGCTACATCATTGTCATGACCAAAACCTGGTGGGATGAGTCCTGTGGCTGCATTGCCATCAAGGATGGTTATAGGCTCTTCAGGAGGGGTAGGCAGGGCAGGTGAGGCAGGGGGTTGCACTATATGTAAGGGAGGGGTTGGACTGTATGGTGCTTGCCGTTGGCAATGACATAGTGGAGAGCCTCTGGGAAAGGACAAAGGGGAAAGCAAATAAAATGGATGTTGTGGGAGTCTGCTATCAACCACCCATCCAGGACAATGACACCAATTAATTATTCTACAAGGAATTATGGGATATCTCTAGATCAGCTGCCCTTGTCCTTATGGGTGATTTTAACTTCCCAGATATCAACTAGGAATATCATATAGCAAACACAAACAGGTGACCAGGAATGGGAAGAATGTGGTTCCAGCATATGTCATCTGCAGACTTCCCAAGAAAAACACCAAGTTCACACCTGGACCATGTGAGTAACATTTCTCCAGCCATTCATTCAGATCAGACAAACATGCTTGCTTTTTGCCCTGTGTTAGTGGGTACAAAACAGCTCACCACTTGAAAGAGTGTAGATGTTTTCAGATGGCTGGCAGCTGCCTGCAGCTGCTAAGAAGAGCCACCTTCTAGTGAAATTTCCTCCTTGGCTTGAGGAAAAGGCCAAAACTTCACTGCTTCTGTGCTGTTCTCCTCTATTGTAGGCAATTATTCCACTGGGAATTACAACAGACATATCTGTAAATGCCCTCCAGTACAGTCCATGTCCTTCTGGCATGGGGCCATCAAAGCAGACCTCCCTCCAGGTAAGTGAACTCTGGGAAATACATACACTTGGAGCCTCAGTGTCCTCTAGTGACCATCTGCTGGTCAGCTTTTTCACCAGGGCTAGTTCAAAGCCTACGCAGGAGGACACAATTGTTTCCTGAGAAGCTTCCTTTATGTCCCATAGGAGCTTGATAATATAACACTATTTCTGGCTTCGCTTAGGCGACAGGGGAGACCAAAGCCCTGGTTATCACACCTTGGCTCGGCAGAGTGAAACCCAGGTAATGGTCACAGATGTGGCTGTCCTGGGCTATGAGCTTTCTAAAGCACTCCTAGTCTAAACATAGGACAGAGACACTGTTTTGCTTTAACATGGACGAGCAGCTCAGCCCCACGCAGCTGCTCACTCACTCCTGCCCAGTGGGGTGGGGAGGAGGATCGGAAGGGTAAAAGTGAGAAAACTCATGGGTTGAGATAAACACAGTTTAATAGGTAAAGCAAAAGCTGCATGTGCAAGTAAAGCAAAATAAGGAATTTGTTCACTACTTCTCGTCGTCAGGCAGGTATTCAGCCATCTCCAGGAAAGCAGGAAACCATCTCCATTGCACATAATGGTGACTTTGGAAGGCAGATATCAATTCAAACAACCCTTCCCTTGCTCCTTCTTTCTTCCAAGCAGACAGTTTGTAAACTGAAGATCAGGGGTTTGAATCCCATCTGTACCTTCCGCCTAACATACACACAAGAGATTTTATTTGTTCACCTTGAGCCTGGTGAACAGGGAAAGAGCTGCGTGTGGGTGAGGAAGACCTGCTTGCTTTATTTAATTTTTGTGCTGCAGCAAAACATTGCAAGATTAGAACTAGACGAGAGCACTGAAACCGAAATGGTAAGCAACACAGACAGCTCTAGCAGCACATTTTCACCTCATTGCTTTGAACAAAACAGGCTTGGGATCCTGACTGATTGCTCATTTTGCCCTGGAATAGTCACGTTCCTCATATGAAAGCTACTTCGTGCCTGGTTGAGGACATATACAATCCTCACAGAGAGCAGAGCTAAATGCTGCACCAGGAAAGCCATCAGGTCCTTCCCTGCACACTCTCAACAGGCAGCAGAGCATCCTGGAGACAGAGACTCTTCTCCAAGGAAACAGCCCATCTCTATGCCCCCCTTTTGCATGCATAGTGTTTGCTTCTCTCCATGGCCAGCCAGAATCACAGCTGCTTGCCATTATCTCTTGTAATGTGTTGTGCTTAAATACAACAGACAAGTCCCCTCCTCATGTTTCTGGAGGCCATGCTTTGACCAGGGGTAGCAGTGAGTCTCTAGGACCCTGACATACAGCATCTTTCCCAGTCCAGGAGCTGCCACAGTGCTTGGAGAGCCTTGTACACAGCGGTGTGCCAATTAGCTGGGAGAGCAGTGGGCATCAGGGACATGTGACCATAGCACCGTGCTTAAGCAATGGTGCTCCGGTTGAGCAGCAGCATTCCCACTGATGTGGGATGTGGGCACACAGCTGCGTGCTCAACCAGTGCACTGGTGGAGCTGCATGGAGCAGTGGCTCCATCCCCAGGAGAATGAAATCCTCACACAAAGCAGCATTCCTATCTCTAGGGAGGCTCTGGGGACACTGGCTTACAGCAGTGTGCCCAGATGCAGTGCACCAGAGAGGCTTGGGGATGCATGCCCTCAGCAGCATTCATTCCCATCATGGGTGCACCAGTGGGATTTGGAGCCCTCATACACAGAAGCTCTCACATCCCTGACAGGCAAGATGACTCGGGGACGTTGCATAGCATTTTTCTCAACAACACTGCAATGGCAGGTCTTAGGAAGTACATAGCGGTGATTCCATCAGCATGAGACTGGTGGTGATCGAGGACCTAGGGACTGGCTTATGCAGGTGATTGTGATGTCACTTGTGGCTGAGTAGCTTTGCAGATTGGGAGAATTGTTGCATCTCTGGTTCCGTTGTGTCCGCTTCTGCAGGTGTAGCAATGGTGCAGGAATCCCATTTTTTTATACCAATGTTTGTGGAAATTTTTATTGTACCTCTTGTGGTGTATTAAACATCCTTCTGTGCTTAAGTTTAGAAAGATTTAATGAACAATGCATTGAACAGACCTTAAGCTGTTCTACAAGGAACAGCTCTGCCTTAACGATACTTGTGTACGTGTCTCAGCATATATCATGTGAGAAAGGTCTAATGAATGCAAAAAATACACTGCCTTTTTCAAGCTGGTTCAGTGAAAGATTGCTTTGGGCAGTAGGCCTATTGAACCCAGTTTGACACTTGAAACCCATCTTGGGTCAAAGCTTATCCTACAAGTATGTAGAATAAGCAACTAAATTCTATGTTTTACTGTCCAATATCTTAAATATATAATTGTGTATTAAAGCCATATCATTGCAAATTTACCTATCAAGAATATTTCTTACGAATCTGGAAAAATGCTTTTTTCATAATAATTTATCACATTTTCAGGTTTGGATTAATTATCTTTCCTGAAAGATAATTAATTGGCCCCAGCCGTGCCACAGCAACTGTCCATATAGGAGGGCCCAGAGGTTCCTTGGATGCCTGGTGGCTCCTCTCCCTGGTTTGTATGTGTGGCACGTGGGGGTGCTGCTGCAGCTCCATCACAGCCCGACTCCGTATGTCAGTCCTTTGACTGAGGCAGGGGCTTCAGGAAAAGGCTGAAAGAAGCACTGCAGTCTTGGGAAAGAATTTATGTTTAAAGTCTTGCCTTTTTCCAGGATATTTTTTTCATTGTGTGACAGCAGGAGAGATGAATTCCTGGGACATCATTTTGGAAGCACTAGAGGACCTTGTGCTGGGCATGTTCAAGAAGCTTAAGTTTAAATTATCACATATTGCTTATGAAGGCAGCAACTGGTGGAGCTGCAATCTGTCCAAAGGTTTGCCTGAAGAAGCCAATGATGCAGTCAAGCTTACTGAACGTATGTGCAAGCACTAGGGACCAGATGCTGCTGGTCTCACCTATAAGAGTGAGGAATTGCACGAATCTTCTCTTGCTGTCGCTATGCTCACCTATTTCAGGGAATGCTGTCATGGTTCCTCCACATCCCCTGGGATCTTCCATACAGTGCCTACAGCGCGTGTCCTCAATGGCAGGAGAACCCCTTGGTCAGCCAGGGTAAGCTGGACTCCTTGTGCTGCTCAGGGAGACAGAGTGTCCCCATGCAGGACCCGGGGCTCCTTGGAAAGGGAGGGCCTCCCTGCAGATCCAAGGCAGTGCAGTGCAGTGCATGTCTGCTGCCTTCACCCCTGTTTGTGAGGGTACAGGGTTATGGGATGGAGCGTATGCATGGGTGGGATGTTGCAGCCTCACAGGCCCCAGCTCGGGGGCCCCCAGCGCTGAGAGCGAGGGCCACTCCCTGAGCCCCAGGCACCCTGGCAGCAGGGTGACAGGAGCAGGGCAGGGGACGGGCCAGAAAGGGGCCTTTGGAACTGGCAGCTGTTGGGCTCCGCCTGGGAGGATGGTCCTGGCTAGGACTGGGACGGGAAACCCTCTTGGATCACCCACGGCCCCCCCGGGGTGCTGGGGGTAGCTGAGGGCTGGATCCGGGCGGCTGGGGGGCCGAGGGTACTGGAGGAAGCCCTGGGGGGTGCCTGGCTTGGGGGTCGGGGTTTGGATGGGGTGAGGGTCGGCTGGGAGGGATCCGGGGCGGGGTCTGCGGCAGGTGCGGGTAGTCCCCGCAGGCCGGCGCCGATGTGAGACAACCCTCCCTCTGCGCCCAGCCACGCCCGCCCCACATCAGCCCGGCGCCCGGTGACGCTCGTAGCAGCACGGATCACCATTGGTGAATGGTCCGTGGCACGGCCAATGGCAGCGTGGGGAGGGCGGGGGCACGAGCACCATGACGGCCCTCTGGGCCGGGTGGGTCAGCTGGACTGCTGTGCCGGGCGGTGGGGAGGGCAGGGGCCAGGCATCCGCCTGGTGCCCGGTGACGTCAGGTACACTACGGATCGCCATTGGCGGGGCTCTCGGGCGCGGTAAAGCCGAGGCCGGGCCTGGGCCTGCTGCCGGGCGTCCTGGGCCGGGCGTCGATCCGCGAGCGCGGGGTCCCCGGGACCCCATCTCGCCCTTGCGCCATGGGGTAGGGACACGGGGACGGGGACGTGTGGGGAGGAGGAAGGGACCCGTGGGCACCGGTGGGGCTGGGGAAGGGGAACAGGGAACGGGCAGTTTGGTATGAGGAAGGGGGCCAGCGCCAGGGCTGGGGACATGTGTGGGGAGGGGTGGCGTTGGGGACGGGTGAAGGGGACCCGTATGGGGTAGGGAGACAGTAGGAAAGGGGAGTGAGGTGCGGTGCGAGGGCGAGTGTCTGGGTGGGCAGGTAAGGGGAGCCCCTTGCCCATGGGATCACACAGGAGGATGGGAAGGCTGGGCTGGGGCACCCTGTCCTGTGGCCACAAGTGCTGGGGGAATTTGGGTTGGAGCAAGAACATGCCCAGCTGCAGGTAGGGTCCCCATGGCCATGGCAGCACCCTGACACCTGGGGTGATGTGAGTGACCCGACCCCTCTTTTCTACCCCCGGGGCAGGTGGGTGTGCCACTTGGCCATGTGCTTCATCTGCTGTCCCTGACAGGAATGTCCTTTGCTGCCACTTGTGCCCAGAGCGCCTGGCCCTGCATGGCACAGACATGTCTGTCCCCTCTGTGCTGAACTGGGCGGGTTTGCCCCAGTGTGACTGTATTTCCCACGGGGGACGTGAACCCCGTTCCCACAGCCAGCCGCGTGCGTGGTCTCCCCATGCACCCAAGCTGTGTGCTGGCCCCGTGCCTGCGTGTCATCATCCCTTGGTCCCAGGGACCAGGATCTGGTGCAGAGATGCTGATTTGGCCCCAGAAGGCGGGGAGGCGGGGAAGATGGTCATCCCTTGCTTTGCCGCATCACTGCCCTGGCCTGCATTGGCACTGGCTGAGTCCTGCTGTTTTGTGGGGAGCCCAGTGCCCCCCAGGACTAGGGCTTGAGTCTGTTGGTGTTGGGGGGCTGTCCCAGTGTTTCGCCCTGAGGTGAGTGTAGGCATGCCCCTGTGCTGCACGGGGCTCTTCCCATCTGTTCTCAGGTGGGCAGGAGCTGCATGATGCCATGGGCTTGTGAGCACTGGACATGGCACACCAGGAATTGCTACATGCGTGGGCGTGTTAATTAGCAGTTTTATTATCAGGGAGATGGGGGGTGCCAGTGTGGCCCTGATGCATCCCTGGAATGGTGTGTCCTGTGCTCTCAGCTCCTGCAGGAGAGGAGAAGGTGAGTAAGGCTGGACAAGGGCAGGCAGCCCTGGCCAGGCAGCTCCCACTTGCTATGACCTGGAGCCGATGGGGCTGGTGGATGGGTGAGGAGGAGACCTCACCTGCACCTATAGCGCCAGATGGCCCCAGCAAGGGCTGCGGCCATGGTCAGGAACACTGCAATGGTGATGCCGACACTAAGAGCTACCTTGGAGCTGCCTGGAGGAGAGAGGAGAGAGAGGGGTTGCAGGCATGTGGGAGGCCATGGCCAGAGCTCCCATCGGAGCTTGACCCACCATTCCCCAGGCACCTGCATGGGGCCAGGGCCTCTGCCCGCACCCTGTGCCCCATCCCCATGGGTGGCACCTACCCCATGGGATGAGGAGGCTGCGGGTGCCCAGGCTGCGGTGGTGCACGCGGCAGGCATAGCTGTGCCCATCACCGGGGGCCACGGCCAGCACGCTGCGGAGCTGGTAGGTGAGGTCGGCGTTGGGCAGGATGGTGCTGGTGTTGAGCACCGGGCCTGGTGGCACCTCCTGGCCATCCCGCAGCCAGGCCACGCTGATGGGCCGTGGGTAGAAGCCAGTGACATGGCAAACCAGCAGGATCTGGGCTGGGCTGGGTGTGCGGGCAAAGACTGTGGCCACAGGCGGCTCTGGGGTGCGAAAGCAAAGGGGTGTGGGAAGCCCTGGTGGGGCACTGGTTGGCCCCAATGTGTGTGGGGCATTGGGGTGGCCGTGCCAGGGTCAGGGTGGTCTCACCTTGTCTCTCCAGAGCTGCCTTCCCGTACTCGATGAATTTCTTCATGTGGTCAACACATGTGATATTGAGAAAGTACTGCAGGATTGCAGAGAAGTCGGTGAAGGTATTGAACTGCCTCTCAACTTGTGCCGCCAGCTCACTCTCCTGCTGCCTCTCCCAGTGGCTGTTGTCCACATTGAAGCTGACGAAGTTGTGGGCATTGTAGGCAAGATGGTAGAATTTGGTGTAAGAGCCACTGGGATACAAGTCGCAGCCAGTCGCACACTGCAACACAAAGGGGTCTGGGGGGCATGATGGGCATCACAAGTGCAGCTCGAGCTGGAACTGGAACCTGAAATTGCAGCCTGGCACCCACTCCTTTGGACACAGTCCTTTTCCCCTTCATCTATACCCCAAGTCATTCTCCACAGGGAGAAGACACAAAAGGACAAAACTCAATTAGAGTTGAAATTGGCCAGTGTTGTGTCAGACAACAAGAAAGGCTTTTAAAAGTATGTTAATAGCAAGAGGAGGTCTAAAGAAAACATGGGACCGATAGTTGTTGAAGATGGTCACCTGAATAATAGGGATGAAGAAAAAGCAGAGGCATTCCATGCTTTTTTTGCCTCAGTCTTTAATAATACTCATAGACCTTGGGCTACCCAGTCCTCTTGAGTCAGAGGACCATGACTGTGGGAACAGTGACTTTGTGGACACTGAAATTGTCAGGAACCAGCTGTATCAGCTGAATGTTCACAAGTCCATGGGGCCTGATAGCATTCATCCCAGATTACTGAAGGAGCTAGCAGATGTTATGCCAAGACAGCTCTCGATCATCTACCAAAGGTCTTGGGAGTCTGGGGAGGTCCCCGCTGACCGCAAGCTAGACAATGTTATTCCAGTTTACAAGACAGGTGTGAGGGAATACCCAAGAAACAACAGACCTGTTAGTCTAACCTCAGTACTTGGAAAAATTATGGAGAAGATCATACTGGGTGCTACTGAAAGGCATTTAAAGAATAATGCAATCATCAGGCACAGCCAATGTGTTCACAAAGGGCAAATCCTGTAACTAATTTGATATCCTTCTACTATAAGGTCACCTGCCTAGTGGGTGAGGGGAGGTTGTAGATGTAGTTTTTCTGGATTTTAGTAAGGCTTTTGATGCTTTCCCTCACAGCATCCTTCTGGACAAGTTGTCCAACTGTGGGGTGAGCAGGTTCATGGTGCACTCGGTGAAGAACTGGCTAGATGGCAGAGTTCAAAGGATTGTAGTGAATGGGGCTACATCTGGCTGGCAACCGGTCACCAGCAGTGTTCTTTAGAGCTCAGTCCTAGGGCCAGTGCTCTCCAATATTTTGATCATGATCTGGATGCAGAAGTTGAATGCACCATTAGCAAGTCTGCTGATGATATCAAACTGGGAGGTGCTGTTTACTTTCATGTGGGACAAGAGGCCTTGCAGAGGGATCTGGATAGATTGGAGCACTGGGCAATCATCAATGGCATGAAATTTAACAAGAACAAATGCCAGATTCTGCACCTGGGATGGAGTAACACTAGACACAAATATAAACTGGGAGGGGAGTGGCTGGAGAGCAGCCCTGCAGAAAGGGAACTGGGGGTGCTGGTGGGCAGCAGGCTCAATAGGAGCCATGAATGTGCTCTGGTAGCCAAGAGGGCAAATCTCATCCTGGGGTGCATCAAACACAGCATGACCAAAAGAGGTGATGATCCCACTGTATTTAGCATTGGTGCAGCTTCACCACAAGTACTGTGTGCAATGCTGGGCCCCACCATCTAAGAAGGATGTGAAGATCCTTGAATGCATCCAGAGGAGGGCAACAAAGCTGGTGACAGGGCTAGAAGACCTGTGCTGTGAGGACTGGCTGAGGACTACGGGCTTGTCTAGTTTGGAGAAAAGGAAGCTGAGGAGCGATTTCATTGCTCTTTACATACAGCTTTCTGAGGAGGGGACATGGAGAGGGAGGTGCTGATCTCTTCTCCCTGGGATCCAGTGACAGGACGTCTGGGAATGGTTAAAAGCTGCATCAGGGCAAGTTCAGACTTGACAAGAAGAAACTTTTCTTTACAGAGTTGGTCAATGCCCCATGCCCGTCAGTGTTTAAGAGGCATTTGGACAATGCCCTTAATTTGCTTTTAACTTTTGGTCAACTCTGAAGTGGTCAGGCAGTTGGACTTCATGATTGTTGTAGGCCCCTTCCAACTGAACTTCCAATATTCTATTCTATTCTATTCTATTCTATTCTATTCTATTCTATTCTATTCTATTCTGTTCTGTTCTGTTCTGTTCTGTTCTGTTCTGTTCTATTCCCCCATGTCACTGCTCTGCTTTACACCACGTGGAAACTCTGCAGGTGAGAAACCTGTCCTGAGCCCTGTAGCTCATCGTCCCTGAGCTGCCCCTGCCCATGGCAAGGGCAGGACCCAAAGCAAAGCGGGAAGCACTGCTTTGGGGGAGTGATGGGACATGGTGTGCAGGCAAGTAGGAGGACAATGGCAGTCTGCCTGGCACCCTGCTGTTGGGTCACCAGTGCTGCACCAGCGTGTGGGGCCAGGCACTTACTCCGTGTCTCCCATCACACAGGCATGAGCGGAGGGGCCCCTTTGACCTTCTACCCCACTTTCTCAGATTAATTCTGTCACGGGATTCGTGGTGCCTGGAGAGCAATAGAGGGAGGTGGTGTGAGGGTCTAAGTGGAGCTAAATGTGGCCAAGGTTTGTGCTGAGAACCAGGATGGCCCCATGTGACCTCTGCACAGGACAGAGTGTTTTGGGGTTCTTGCTGGTGCAGGATGAGGCCCACTCCCTGTCCTCCTGCCAGCCCTGGTTTGGGAAAGCTGGTGGTGGTAGTTCTGAGCTCCTTCTCACAGCTCCCTGCCTTGGGTGAGGAGGTGCTGAGCACCTGGTACTCACAGGGTGTCTGGTACAGCCTGGCATCACTGGACAGGGACAGGATGAAGTTCTGCGTGTAGTACCTGAACAGGTTTTGCAGGTTCTTCCACTCTGCTGCAGGCAGGGCTGGGTAGACCCATGGGTGGAGGTAGAGGATGTTCCAGGTGTATTTCTGCAGGGTAGCAAAGACAATGTCCTCCATGGTGGCCCAGGATGAAATGTCCACAAAGCTGGTGTTGTGGAAGACGAGGGTTTGGAAAAGGTGGAGTTTACAAGAGCCTGTGGGGAGAGGGGGGAGAGAAAGTGGCATTGGCGTGCACAAGGATGAAGGAGGAGGTCAGGGGACTGCCAGCTCCAGTGCTGGTGGGCAGCCCCAGGAGGAAGGGTTGCTTGCAGTGTCCCTGGGGACAGGCAGGGTGAGATGGCGCAGGCGGACAGGGTGGGGGAAATCCCCTGGTTTCACTCAGTTTGCAGTTTCCTTCCATGGCCTCTCTGAGCCTCTCCCTGCTTCTCCTCTTATTTCACTTTTTTAGCCACCCACTGCCCCAATGTGACCTTTTGGTAGCTGGGAGGGAGAGGCATTTATGGCAGGACACCTCTCATGTTTAGGGGCTCCCAGGCAGCGCTCAAGACCAAACCCTCACAGGAGGCAGGAGACCGAGTTTGATGCTGCAGCACTGAATGAGTCTCCGGTAGTAAGCAGGGCAGAGTGAAGCCTGTTTTGGAGCAGTGGGTGCCCCCCTGGCCAGGATGCGGTGAGCGCCTGCCACCAGAATAAGAAACATAGGCTGGGGATGCAGGTGAAGGGTCGTAGCTGCAGGAAGAACCTTCGAGCATTGTTTCACAGGGGGAGAATGCGGAGGATCCAGGAACCCTTCAACTGCAAGCAAAATGATCCCACAGGCTGAGGGCAGTGCCCAGGACCTGCTCGAAGGGTTGGAACCCAGTGCAGGGTGGTTGTGCCATGAGGGGCTGACAGGACTGCTGCCCACAGGCTCCCTGCAGGAGGGAGGTGTCTTTGGGGGCACCCCAGCACCCCAGGCGTGTCTGAGGGACCCCTTGTACCTTGGCTGCTCAAGTGTCTGAGCCCCAGCGCCAGTGGTGCTGGGCTGGGCAGGATGGCGTGGGTCAGGGAACCCTGAGGTGGGCAGGGATGGGGCACCCTTGGGTGCTGTGGGGTGTGGGTGGCCCCTTGGTGATGGGGACAGTGGCCTGTCTGTGCCCACCCCTTGTCACCTCTGTGGGGTCCCGCAGTGCAGGGATGGGAGCAGGTGGGGGGAGCCAGGGCTCCCACTTACCCTCTGGATCTGCCCATGTCCCACGGAGGAGGAGGAGAAGGAAGAGGAGAAGGAGGCGAGGGGTCTGCATGGTGTGCAGGAGCAAGCGTAGCAGGAGGACGAAGGGGCTGCAGGAGCCGTGACAGCACACTTCTTTCCAGGGATGCTCTGCCTGGGCAGCGCTGGTGGTGCGAATGTCATGGGGCAGCCTCAGTAGCCAATGAGGCTCGTGCTGAGGTTTTGGGGAGGACCTGGCCAAGTGTGTTCCGCAAGGGGAAATGATGTGGCTGGCAGAGGGCTGGGGTGCTCTGGCTGGCAGCTGTGAGTGCCAGGGGAATTTGCGTGGGTGTAAAGTCATTCCTCCTGGCTACAGAAGCACCCTTACGCCCCAGGAGATGTACGTGGAGCCTGGCCCATGGTGGCCTTCACCTCTTGCCGTGGTAACCCCCAGGGGTTTACTTTGTAGTCCCCTGGCACAGAGTTTTGGCTCTGCGTGGCAAGGTTTTGGTAGCAGGGGGCCTGCAGAGGTGCCTTCTGTGAGAAGATGCCAGAAGCTGCCCCCATGTCTAACAGAGCCAGGTCCAAGACAGACTCACTGCTGGCCAAGACTGAGCCAATCAGTGATGTTGATAGTGCCTCTGTGATGACATATTTAAAAAGGGGTAAAAAATGCTGCGCAACAGGAGCTGGGAGAGAGAAGTGAGAATATGGTGAGAGAAACAACTATGAAGACACCAAAGTCAGTGAAGAGGGAGGAGGTGCTCTAGGCCCCAGAGCAGAGATGGTGCCCGTGCAGGCCATGGTGAAGCCCATGGTGAGGCAGGCTGTCCCCTTGCAGCCCATGGAGCTCCACGGGGGAGCAGATCTCCACCAGGGAGCAGATCTCCACCTGCACCCAGGGGGGTGTCACACACCACCTGAAGGAGGCTCTGACCCCATGGGAAGCCCACGCTGGAACAGGCTTCTGGCAGGACCTGTGGACCCATGGAGAGGAGCCCAGGCTGGAGCAGGTTTGCTGGCAGGACTTGTGACCTCATGGGGTCCCATATTGGAGCAGCCTGTTCCTGAAGGACAGCACCCATGGGGGGACCCAGGCTGGAGCAGCCTGTTCCTGAAGGACGGCACCTGTGGGGGACCCAGGCTGGAGCAGCCTGTTCCTGAAGGACGGCACCCGTGGGGGACCCAGGCTGGAGCAGCCCGTTCCTGAAGGATGGCACCCATGGGGGGACCTGGGCTGGAGCAGTTCATGACGGACTGTCTCCAATGGGTGGGACCCCAGGCTGGAGCAGGGTGAGTAAGGAAGAGTGACAGAGACAATGCATAATAAACTGATGGCAATCCCCATTTCCCATCCCACCTTGCCACTTGGGAGGAGAAGATAGAGAAGTCAAAAATGAAGTTGAGCCTGGGAAGAAGGGAGGGGTGGGAGGAAGGTCATTTTAGATTTGTTCTTATTTCTCATTATTCTAGTCTGATTTTGACTGGCAATAAATTAAACTAATTTCACCAAGCTGAGTCTGTTTTGCCTGTAACGGTAACTGGGAGTGATCTCCCTGGCTGTATCTTGACCCACAAACCTTCTGTCGTATTTTCTCCCCCTTGTCCAGTTGAGAAGGGGGAGTGATAGAGCAGCTTGGTGGGCATCTGGTGCCTAGCCAAGGTCAACCCACCACACCACCTTTCTTGGGAGCATGTAGCTCAAAAAACATAGTCCCCCAGAGTCTGTGAATGGCTTTTTCATGGCTGTTAGGCATATTGGGAGGATGACTGTCCCCCATCCCTCCAACTTTTGCTGGGGCAGGAATCAGGTGTGGGGGCAGGATTCAGGAGTGGAGGACATCCTGACGTGCGGAAACAAACTTCACAACTCAAAAGAGTTATAAAGCAGGTATGTTTATTACAGCGCTGGACGCATGGGGGCTATCTCCTCCTAACATGCGTGCGCTGAAACAAAAGTTCATCCTTTATATACCTTAAAGACATAAATATTGACACATCTTCCAAGAAATCACTGCCTCCTTGCTTATCTATTACATTTACATAATGCTGGCATTGCAAAACTACACTATGCATGCACAGGGGTCTCAGGTGGTCGTCGGTGGTCATTTGGGGAGTTAGTCCCCTACTCCTTTTTCCCTTTTATGGTCACGGGCCTCTTGGGGATAATTTCTTCTCCTTGGATGTTTGCCCCTTCTGTTGTCCAGCCAAGCCATTCCTTCTTATCATCCTTGTTAGAGCACTCCTGCCAGTCTGTATCTATGCTCAAGGTTAAGATATCTTCTCTGTTCTCTTTAATCTCTCAGTCCTTGCTCTTAACTCTTCGTTTTACTTTTCATGAGGCCTGCTTTAGTCGTGATTAACCATCTACACATGGTAACAATGTTAACATTGAGGAAATACAGCCTAAGGACTATGAGAGTAGGCCGTGAAACATAATCACATAGTTATTAGGCTAAAGAATTCTATACTAAAGTCAAACTAATCATGTAATCAGTAACCTTCCATATATTAAGGAATTTGCAAAACTTACAGTTGATTAGTGACACATGCTAAAACCTTGTAATTGTTTTAGATCCTTGTTTCAATCCCAACCCAAAATCATCCCAGACAGAGGGTGAGATGAGCACTGAAGCAGGAGCAGCTTTGCACCTTGCTTGAAACACCTCCCCCCGTCAGGGGATTGGAGATGTCACTTGGGTCCTCCATTCTCTTTCTCTCCCCAGCGAAACAGCTCAAATCCCTCCATCTCTCCCTGGTTTGCAGCTTGCTCCATCCCCCATCCCACTTAGCAGCCCCACACTGGTATGGTCAGGTTGTCACTGTCCTTCTGCCAGGGACGGACACTGGCCATGGAGATGTTGAGATGTGGGAGAGGTTGGTAGTGGAATTGCTTCTTGTGACATGCCAGGGGAGATCAGCCAGTATCCAGGAAAAGGGAGAGTCTTCCTGGACACAATGTGGGGTTTCTGCAGCGCGCTGGGGGGTTTCCTGGGGGAACCTTGTGAGGGGGAAGGAGGGCAAGAGCCACAGGAGCCACGTGCAGCTGGGGAAGTTTGTAGCTGTTTAATGCGGTGATTTTCCAGCACAAACCCCTGTTGTTGCTGATGGGTCAGGGATGGGACATGAGATGAGCAGGCAGAGCTGGTGGCAAGGGAGCTCAGTGCTGGGCAAGCAGCCAGGCCTCAAATGATGAACTCTGGGGTCTCCCATGTGGCCTTGACACCTTTCCTGCAAGGGGGACCACTGTGAGCCATGCTCAGGGCTGGGGAGTTCATCCCTGCAGAGCTGCTGCTGCTGCAACCCCTGGCCCAACACATCTGCCCATAAACCCAAGAGCAGACAGAGGGAGGGAGACCTCACCTGTGCTTCCACCACCAAACGCCCCCAGCAGAGGCTGTGGCCACAAGGAGCACCACTGAGATGGTGATGCCGACAGCTGGAGCTGTGCTGTGGTTTTCTGGGACAGGGAGAAAAGAGGGCAGCCATGTGGGTGTGGCAGGACCAGGCAGCAGCTGCCCCTTGCAGGGCCATGGCTGCTACATACATGCTGTGCCCCATCCCCATGGGTGGCACCTACCCCATGGGATGAGGAGGCTGCGGGTGCCCAGGCTGCGGTGGTGCACGCAGCAGGCATAGCGGTGCCCTTCACCGGGGGCCACGGCCAGCACGCTGCGGAGCTGGTAGGTGAGGTCGGCGTTGGGCAGGATGGTGCTGGTGTTGAGCGCCGGGCCTGGTGGCACCTCCTGGCCATCCCGCAGCCAGGCCACGCTGATGGGCCGTGGGTAGAAGCCAGTGACATGGCAAACCAGCAGGATCTGGGCTGGGCTGGGTGTGCGGGCAAAGACCATGGCCACGGGTGGCTCTGGGGGGTGAAAGCCAAGGGGTGTGAGGAGTGCCAGTGGGACATCACTTGGCCCCAATGTGCGTGGGGGACTTTGGGGTGGCCGTGCCAGGGTCAGGGTGGTCTCACCTTGTCTCTCCAGATCGGCCCTCCCATACTTGCACAGGGTGAGGATGTGGCTCTGGCAGGAGATGGACAGGATGTGCTCCAGGACCCCTGTGATGGCCTTCTTGCTGGTAAGAGACTTGCTGACCAGGTCTGCTAGCAGGGATGGCTGCCGGGGTTCCCAGCGCTGCCTCTCCACCTCAAAAGTTATGAGGTCTCTGCCACCCACCCCAACATCCATGAAGCCCCAGCTTGTCCTGTTGGAGTGCAGCACACAGCCCGCACGGATCTGGATCACCAATGGGTCTGCCAAGGGCAGAGGCAGCGGAGAGGTCCCATGAGTGTGTGGGACACAGGTGGCATGAGGCAGGATGTGGCTGGAGCCACATGCAGGGGTGAGATGGGCAGCATGGTGCAAGGGGCGGCAGGGCATGTGGCCATGCTTCAGGAAGCCCTGGGACACCCTGCAAGCTTTCAGTCCCCTTGGAAGGCCGGAGTGGATACGAGGCTAGTTATTGCTGGGTGGTTGCTCAAACAGAATGTTGTTCCCCAAAATATTTGCCCCCAACTTTTTCTTTCCCTGATCTGTGCTGTGCAGGTCCTGTAGCCCTGGTAAATTTGGTGGTAGCTCCCTGGTGTGCAGAGAGTTTCCCCCATGCAAGATGGCAGGAGCCCTCAGGGGTGTTTTTGGAGTGCTGGCCTTGTCGCCCCTGCTAGCCATGTGCCCTGGCAGCCGCAGCATTGCCCTCCCTTTCAGGAGCTGTTGCACCCTGTGAGACCTCACAAATGCCACCCTGGTGGGGAGGAGGGCACAGCCAGAAATGAGGAAAAGGGCTGTGGCTCTGCCTGGGGTCGTCCCCATACTCACAGTCCAGTTGCGCCTGCTGGGCTGTTTCATGCACATATCGGACCATATTGCGCAGAAAGAGCTTGGAGTGGGACTTGATCTTCTCTGCGTCTCCCTCGGCTGTGGCCTGGCGAGCCCAGGGCCAGTGGAAATGGATGCTCCATTTGGCAGGATCCAGTGCAAATATGGGCACATCCCCCAGGAGAGCCACCCCGGACACCTCAGCAGAGCTGATGTTGGTGAAGAGGCTGGTCTGGAGTAGCTGGAAAACCTGTGGCTCTGCTAGGAAAGAGAATGGGGATGGGAAAGGCTGCAGGAAAGAGGAGATGAGTGGGGGAACTGTTCCCCCTGGAAAACTAGATAAAGGAAGAAATTTTTGACAATGAGGGTGGTGAAGCACAGGTTGCCCAGAGAGGTGGGAGATGGCCCATCCCTGGAAACATCCCAGGTCAGGCTGGACGGGGCTCTGAGCAACCTGATCTAGTTGAAGATGTCCCTGCTCACTGCAGGAGGGTTGGACTAGATGGCCTGTAAAGGTCCCTTCCAACCCAAACTTCTATGAATCTATGATTCTGTGCTCTTCAGCCTGCTCAGGGTTGCTTTCCTGTCTGAACTTCCTCTACCTCTGCTGCTCTTTTTCCTTCTCTTTTATTTTCAACAAGGCGTTTCTCTCCCAATACAGGATTTCAGGCATCTTGTCCCCTCCCCACCTCCCTCCTGCCCAGTGCCTGCTGCCTGGCTGTGCAGGGCAGATAATGGGGGCATCTCGGTGCTCGTTTGGGGCAATGCCTCTCCCAGAAGAAGCACCCATGCCAGGACCTGTATCTTCCAGAGACCTGCAGACGGTGCAGAGAATGTGGAGAACGGAGGACGGAAAAAGGTATTTTGTCCAGGTTTTAGGGCTCCTGGGCATTGGAAGCTCAAGGAGACCAAACCGTGACAGGGGCAGGAGAGTAGCCCAGCCCAGAGATCAATCCCACATTCCTATGTCTGTTGCTGCTCGCACCGGAAACATGAGGTCTCATGGGGTTGTGGTGAAACGTTCTGTGGGACAGCAGCGCCTAAAACACCCTCTCGCAGGTGCAGCCCCCCAACGAACAAGGGGCTGCTGGAAGAGGCCCACAGCACAACATGGGGCTGAGACCCCTCTGGTGCCCACGGGCTCCCTGCAGGAGGAAGGCACCTTTGGGGGAATCCCAACACCCCAGGCCTGGTTGGGGACCCCTGGCCTCACTTCTGCTTGGGCCCAAGACCCTGTGCTGGAGCTGGTGGGGCATGAAGCCCCAAGCTGGAGGCAGGAACAGAGAGGGCTGGCAGGGACAGGGCACCTTTGGGTGCTGCGTGTGAGGGGTGGCCCTTTGACACTGGGGATCATCCCCCCCATGCAGGGCGCAGTGGCCTGGCCATGCCTCCCCTGAGGAACCTGTGGGGTCCTCTGACAGGGGGGTGAGAGTGGTTAGGGTGAGCCAGGGCTCCCACTTACCCTCTGGGTCTGCCCACATTCCAGGGAGGAGGAGGAGAAAGAGGAAGAGGAGGAGGTGAATGAGCTGCATGGTGCATGCAGCGAGGCCGAAGCAGCCAGTGACTGCGGGAGGAGCAAGAACCTATGGGGTCCCACCTTCAACCCGGCCCAGCAGTCACAGCGGTGGCTCTGCACCAATGGGACCCGTGTGAACGTGTAGGGGAGGGGCCCAGAGGTCCTGAGCTGGGGGCTGGGGACATGTGGGAGGGAGGAAAGATGAAATAAAGTCTTGAGCATGAAGTGCTGCAACAGGCTGGGATAGCCTGGCCAGGACGAGAGGGCAGGGAAAGGGAGGCCTAGGAAATGGCACTAGGAGAAAATGGGTGCTCAAGGGTGGGTCCCCCTGAGTCCCCCTCCCCACTGATGGTACCTCAGCCCTATCCCTGTTCTTGTGGGGTGCATCAGCTCCAATGGAGGTGACAATGGCTTTTGGGTTTAAGCCCTGACTGGAGAAAGATGGCCACTGTCCTCTCATGCACCGCATCGGAGAAGGGCTGCTTTGGGTCCACCCGGCACCTCCAGCTCAGGCTCCTCCTGTACCACCTGCCTAACCATGGGGATGGGGCTCCCCAGGGAGGATGTGAGGAGTAGTTCCCGCCTGGCCCATCACTGTGGGAGCAGCGCTGGGGAGCTCCGACTCTCCTGCAAACGCCCCCAGGAGAGGGCCTGGGGCTGGGCTGCAGCCTGGCACTCCCCTTTCCTTCCCACCATCTTCGGAGGGGAACCCTGTCTGCCTCCCCAGGTGTCCCCTGGGTGTAGGAACAGGAATGGTGGGGGCCATCCTCCTGCTCTGTCCCTATTGTCACCAGTGTCCATTGCCAGTGTCCAGCGCTGGAGAGTCAATGTGGTGACCACAGCCGTCCTCGCCCCCACAATGTCCCCTACCCGCTGCCCCTCCCTGACTGTCCCCTAACACCTCCCTTCACCCTGCAGTTTCTCTTCCCCTTTCCTGGGGTGCCTGCACTGGGGGCGAAGGCAGAACCGAAACCACAGCCGAGGGGAAGTTTGAGGGGGTCCACCCCGGTAACCTCCAAACACTGAACTCCTTCCCTTCCGTGGAGCCGTCTCACAAAGAAGTAGGGATGCTGTGGTAGCCTGGCGGGTCCAGAAATTGCACCAACGGTCCCACTTCCCCAGCAGCTCATCTCAGCATCACCCAGGGGATGTCCGTCGATGCCACCACAATGTCGAAATCCCTCCTGGCAGGGCCACCAGTGCTGGGGTCAGAGGAGAGTGTTTGGCTAGTGGGATGGCAAAGCGCAGCCATGGGGTGGCCAGTGAGGGAAGGGGCAGGGGGGCTTTTGTCCATGCAGTCCTATGAGGTGACCATTTGTCCTCACAGTTCCCCACAAGGTGACTGTTGGTCACTTCTTGCTGAGCAGCTGATAGGCCATTAGCAGGCCTCTGGCTTGTGCAGGCGCATGTGACAGCCCTGGTGACTGAGTAGCTGATGGGGCAGGTGCAGGCACCCGGCTTTGCAGGTGCTTATGATATGCTCAGCCTCCTCTAAATTTTCTCCAGATGTCTCCCACTGTTGCAGTGGACCAGAAGTTCTGCTTTAGCTCTTCCTCATCTCTATTGAATGTACTTGTCATCATGTTTTTGTTGGGTTTTTTTTCACTTTCTTACTTGCTGTAGCAGAGGTCACAACTTCTTCCTCCTTGATATAGTCACTTCCTTTGGTTAGCAAATGACCATAGGGGGCAGGAGGCTGTTCATCCACACAGACTGTTGGTCCCCACAGTCCCCTCAAGGTGACATTGTTCTTACAGTTCTCCCAGGTGACCACTGGTCCTCCCTGTCCTCCCCTGCAGGACTTTGCAGTTCCATCTCATGTGACCATTGGTCCTCTCAGGCCCCACAGGTAACGTTGGTCCTTATAGTCCCCTCACGTGAGGGCTGTTACCCCCCCCAAGCCCAGAGCCGCACCTGGGTGTTTGTGCGTGTGTTATCATGGGGTCTCTTGGGGGCTTTGAACAAACACTTGCAGACACCTCCCTGGTATTAGGTGTTTGTGTGTTTTACTCTAGGGTTTCTTACGACACATGACCACCTTTTCTTACCAGGTTTGCTCACTGGCTGCATCTGCTCTCCCAGTTTGGTGGGTAAGGTTCATCCTGCCATGTCCAGTGGGTGCTGCAGGGTGTTTTACTCCATTCAGGAGATGAATTGCCTTGTGTGCTGAGGCTGCAGGCTCCCAGCCCCGAGGTGAGCCCTGTCCGCAGCTGAAAGTTTTATCTGTCTGTGCTAGCTCAGCAAGGGCTGGGAGAGACTCAGCATCACTCCTCCTACAGCGAGATCCTTGAGCCCTGCAGTGCCAGCAGGTGACTCTGGCTGACAGGTAAATTCAGTCCTGCCCACAGCACTGCGGTTCACAGGGTTTGGCCAGGGGAGAGGCAGCCCTAGTGCAGTTGTGGTGGATGTGGCAACAGGCCAGTTGGGTTTTCTTCTGACTCAGCTGATAGTTGACTTGCACATGGCTGCCAGAGACTTATCCTATGAAACTTTGCCAGGAAGTTGTCCTGTGAAACCAAACCTTTTGAAGCCGCAAGTTCAAGTGTGTGGTTGATTTGGAGCACAAACTAAATTCCTTCCTGTGCCTGTCTGAACTCCACTGTCTCCGATGGGAGATTGTCTTCCTTTTTCTCCTTAATTGGGAGGTTTGGGGGCACTTTACCCCCATGTGCATAGTTGCTTATTTCCATGAAATCCATAAGAACATGTTTGTATATACACAAACACACTTTTACTTTTTTTCCCCTTGCTTTGGTGTTTTCTGCAATTAGCACCAATAATTCAGTGGTGTTCCAGCTTCCATTTGCAGCTGGTCAAATCCTCCCCAAGCTCATCCAAATTCTGAAGAAAGGCACGTGTTCTTAGTGAAAACATGAATGCTTTAATTTTATACACATCTGCAGGTCCCACAGATTACATCAGAGTTTCAGTGTTAGTCAGCACTTTGTAAAAAGGTTTCTGGCCAGGTGCTTTTGGTCTGTGTGGGACAGTTGAGTCTCAACACAAATATTTCTGGAATACGGTTAATAAAGGCAGCTTTTAGGAAAAAAGTACTAGAAAATGACAGTAGAAGGGCACAGCTTACCGCCTACTGAGAAATGTGTTATTGTACCAGAACTGGCAGAAATTGCAATTGGGCATTGGGGTGCCCTAAAGAGCCTCAGTGGGTGTATGAGGCAGTGCCATGAGGTAAGATGTGAATGTGTGTAACGAGTGAGGAGGTCTCAGACTTGCATCCTTTGCTTAGCAAATTGAAGCAGGTCAGGAGCACCCCCAAGTTTCCCTCCTGCACCTCTGAGTCAAGTTGATCTCGCACAGATGCCAGTGCCTAGAATTTTGTCAAAGCAGAAAAAGGTAGAGTTTTTGTCCCTGTGACAGTGGTGGAAGGAAACAGGAGCTGTTGGCTCCTTTGCAGGCTAAGCTTCTTTGCTCAAGATGGAGTTCCTGGACTCTGATCCTCCCATCTGCTCGTGCTTTCTGAAATGAGAGGGGGATGGTTCATGGGTACTCCATGGAAGAGACCTTGTGGGGATGCAGACAGCAGCTGGCAGGGCCAGAGCAGGTGCTTTGCTGCTAAGTGCAACAATCCCCTGGGGCATTTCCTCCCCTCCTTTCCCACTGCTGCTTTGCAGGGCAGAAGGAGCCTCACCTGCATCTCCACACCAAAAATGCTATGATGGCAGCCATGGCCACGGCTGCCAGCAGCCCAGCCCCGAGCCCTGCGATCAGCACCACCTCTGAGTTCCCTGAGAAACATGAGCAGAGGCTGCCATGAGCTTTCCTGGCTTTGCTCCAGCCCGCAGGGCAGGGCAGCTCAGGAGACCCATCCCTGTCCCCATGGGTGGCACCTACCCCATGGGATGAGGAGGCTGCGGGTGCCCAGGCTGCGGTGGTGCACGCGGCAGGCATAGCGGTGCCCATCACCGGGGGCCACAGCTAGCACGATGCGGAGCTGGTAGGTGAGGTCGGCGTTGGGCAGGATGGTGCTGGTGTTGAGCGCCGGGCCTGGTGGCACCTCCTGGCCATCCCGCAGCCAGGCCACGCTGATGGGCCGTGGGTAGAAGCCAGTGACGCGGCAAACCAGCAGGATCCGGGCTGGGCTGGGTGTGCGGGCAAAGACCGTGGCCACAGGTGGCTCTGGGGAGCAAAGGCCAAGGGATGTGGGGAGCCCCGGTGGGATACCACTTGGCCCCAGTGTGTGGGGGACTTTGGGGTGGCTGTGCCAGGGTCAGGGTGGTCTCACCTTGTCTCTCCACAGCTGCCTTCCCATAGTGCAGTAACACCTCCATGTCATCGACACAGGTATCATTGAAGAGGACTTCCACCAGCTCGCTGAAGGCAGTAGAGTTCTGGAGAACGGCCTGGACGTACCGTGACAGCTTGGTGTCTTGGGAGAGGAGCCAGGTGGCATTGCCCACATCAAAGCTGAGGAAGTCCTGGCCATTGTAGCCCACGTAGGCAAAGGCCTGGGAGGTCCTGTTGGGATAGAGCTTGCAGCCCGCCATGCATTGGGCCACAAAGGGGTCTGGAGGGGCAGAGAGGAGAGAGAGGTTGCATGAGGGGCTGGGACTGCCTTCCTGCAGATGTTGTCAGCATCTCCTGTGCAGCACCAGCAGTGCCGGGTCCTTCCCCACTTCCCAGATGCTGTTCAGAGAGGGGATGCAGAGAAGACCAGGTACTCACAGGGCACATCCTTCTGCATAGCACCTTCATTGATCAAGTGGTTGAACTGCTGCAAATAAATCTTGATCATATTCTCAATGGTGTCCCAGTCACTGCGGGGCAGGGCTGGGTGCACCCAGGGCTGGTAGAAGCGGATGGTCCAGGTATGCTTATCAAGAGAACCAAGTTCGATGTCTTCCAGCAGGCCCAGCCCCTCCGTGTCCACAAAGGAGGTATTTTGGAAGGTAGAGGTCTGCAGCAGTCGGATAGTGAAGGTCCCTATAGGAGACAGGGTTGACAGGGAGATGGGCATGGGAGGAGAGGGCTGGGGAAAGTGGAGGGGCTGAGGAATGGGTTCTCCAGGTTGCAGGGACCTGCGGGCCCCCCATAAACCCTGTGCATCCTTGGCAGCCCCAGCTCCCACCCCCTGCACCCACCTGGGGTGGCTGCATCCCTGCCAGGGAGGAGGTATGGAGCTAGGGGACAAGGAAGAGTGAGGAGGCAAGTGCCCCACTTACCCTCCAGGTCTGCCCATGTCCCAGAGAGGAGAAGGATGTAGAGAAGAAGGAGGAGGAGGAGGCAGCGGCGAGGGGGCTGCATGGTGCCAGTGGTGAGGCCCCAAGCGTGCAGTAGTGGGTGCAGTGGCAGGAGGAAGGGGCTGTGAGAGATTCAGCCACACACTTCTCCTCAGGGTGGCTTTTGCCTGGGCAGCTCTGCTCATGCTAGTGGCCCTGGCAGCCAATAGGACTGGCACTGAGGTTTTGGGGAGGGCCCCAAGGTTCCTGCTTGGAGTGGGCTGGTCTGGGGCATCTTGAGTAAGGCTTTGAGTGCTGGGGGAATTTTGGTGGGAGCACTGGCTGCAGGAGGGGTCCCTCATGGCTGCAGCAGCACATTGACAATCAGGGCAGTGCAGGTGACCTGACTCCTCTTTTCTAGCCCCATTACACGTGGAGGTGCCACTTGGCCATGGGTTGCATCCACTGTCCCTAATAAGAATGTCCCTCGCTGCCACTTGTGCCCAGCATGCCTGGCTCTGCTGTAGCACAGACATCTCCATCCTCTCTGTGCTGCCTACTCAACAGGGCGGGTTCGACCCGACGTGGCTGTCTTTCCTGCAGCTTCACCACATGCCTGGGCTCCATGTGCCCCCAGGCTGTACATTGGCCCCATGCTTCTTTGTCACCTCCCGGTTGTCCCACAGCCAGGCCACACTGATGGGCCATGAGTAGAAGCTGATGATGTGGCAAACCAGCAGAAGCGGAGCTGGGCCAGGCATGCGGGTGAAGGCCATAGCCATGGACAGCTCTGGGGAGCGAGAGTGAGGAGAGCTGATGATATCTCCTGAACCCTTGGCACCACTGGCCTGATCCTGGGGAATAGGGTCCCCAGGCAGGAGGTGTCAAGCAGTTCCTGCCTGGCTCACAGCTGTGGGGTTGGGGATGGATGCAGGCAGGGCTGGAATATGTGGCGCCTCCAGGAGCTCCTCTTGGGGCACAGGAAGTGGATAGGCTGGAGCAGTGGTAGTGTGATGGTCCTCAAGGGGACAGACAGGATGCAAGACCTGGAAGGGACTGCTTCCCACTGTCAGTCATCAGACCCTTAGAGTGGCGGCACTTGGACAGGCAGGATCCCCAAGATGGGATGGGGATGGGACCATGGTCCCCACACCCCGAGCCCCATTACAAGGGACTGTGGTGGATGAGCAGCTTCCACATTTCCATGGAGCTCCATCCAAGCCATGGGGCCTGGGAGCTGCCTTGCTGCATCCCTGCACTTCACAGTGCTGGGGAGCTCCAACTCTCCTGCAAACGCCCCCAGGAGAGGGCCTGGGGCTGGGCTGCAGCCTGGCACTCCCCTTTCCTTCCCACCATCTTCGGAGGGGAATCTGTCCCTATTGTCACCAGTGTCCATTGCCAGTGTCCAGTGCTGGAGAGTCAATGTGGTGACCACAGCCGTCCTCGCCCCCACAATGTCCCCTACCCGCTGCTCCTCCCTGACTGTCCCCTAAAACCTCCCTTCACCCTGCAGTTTCTCTTCCCCTTTCCTGGGGTGCCCGCACTGGGGGCAAAGGCAGAACCGAAACCACAGCCGAGGGGAAGTTTGAGGGGGTCCACCCCGGCAACCTCCAAACACAACCAGGGCCCAGGTGTCCCCTTTGCAATGTGGCAGGGCACCATGTGACCCCTCCAAGCATAACTGGGACCATGGGTCCCTACTCCATGTCTCCATCTTGGGCGCCCCCAGCTATGGTGGGACATGGGGAAGGCCCATATGGGGCTGCTGCGGGCTGAGCTCCAGCACCCCATGACACTGAGTCAGACATAAGGAGACAAGGACACTGAACAACCTTCCCTTCCGTGGAGCCGTCTCACAAAGAAGTAGGGATGCTGCGGTGGCCTGGCAGGTCCAGAAATTGCACCAACGGTCCCACTTCCCCAGCAGCTCATCTCAGCATCACCCAGGGGATGTCCGTCGATGCCACCACAATGTCGAAATCCCTCCTGGCAGGGCCACCAGTGCTGGGGTCAGAGGAGAGTGTTTGGCTAGTGGGATGGCAAAGCGCAGCCATGGGGTGGCCAGTGAGGGAAGGGGCAGGGGGGCTTTTGTCCATGCAGTCCTATGAGGTGACCATTTGTCCTCACAGTTCCCCACAAGGTGACTGTTGGTCACTTCTTGCTGAGCAGCTGATAGGCCATTAGCAGGCCTCTGGCTTGTGCAGGCGCATGTGACAGCCCTGGTGACTGAGTAGCTGATGGGGCAGGTGCAGGCACCCAGCTATGTCGTGGTTTAGCCCCAGCCCGCAACCAAGCACGGCACAGCTGCTTGCTCACTCCCTCCGTCCCCCAGTGGGACAGGGGAGAGAATTGGCAAAAAACTCATGGGTTGGGATAAAAACAGTTTAATAGGACAGCAAGAGAGAAGGAAACAACAATAATAATAACAATAATAATACCGACAAAGGAAAGTACAAGAACAAGTGGTGCCCAGTACAGCAATTGCTCACCACCCGGTGATCGATAGCCTGTCCCTGAGCAGTGATTCACGCCCCCCGGCCAACTCCAGTTTATGTACTGGGCATGACGTCGTACGGTATGGAATATCTCTTTCGCCAGCTGGTACCTGCTCATTCCTGTGCTGTCCCATTGACTTGACTGGATCTGAACTGTCACCTCAGATTTGCTGGGTGATCACTAGACTCCTAGCTGATGCTGGTTACAATGTCCAGATCCGATTCTTACCCTGCGACTGCTGATTTGACTTTCTGGCTCTGTGTTGGTGATGTAGAAACCTTCCTCCCTTGCTGTGACCGTCAGTTCCTAGCTCACTTTCCCATGTAGAGCATCCTGCCCTTGACACCATAGTTGTTACTGGAATACAGTGGGTTTACCCTAGGACTGGCCAGGGAGCTTTTGTACATGAAGAGTGATTTATTTGTGAATCTTGGCCACTTGGTCTTTGCTGGAGCTACACCAGTTTCACATCACCTGGAGATAGGATTCTTTGCCCTCAGTGATGCTAAGTTAGTTTGTCCTTTTTGTGAAAGCAGACATTTTTCCCAGTGGTTTAAAGGATAGAAACTATAAACTGGTTTTATATAGAATTATAGAATAGTTTGGGTTGGAAGGGACCTTTAAACGTCACCTTGTCCAACCCCCCTGCAGTGAGCAGGGACATCTTCAACTCAGTCATGTTACTCAGAGCCCTGTCCAACCTGACCTGGGATGTTTCCAGGGATGGGCCATCTACCACCTCTATGGGCAACCTGGGCCAGGGTTTCACCACTCTCATTGTCAAAAAGTTCTTCCTTATATCCAGTACAGATCTACCCTCTCTTAGTTTAAAACCGTTACCCCTTGTCCTATCGCTATGGTCCCTGCTAAAAAGTCTGTCCCCGTCTCTCCTATAAGCCCCCTTTAAGTCCTGGCAGGCTGCCATAAGGTCTCCCCGGAGCCTTCTCTTCTCCAGGCTGCACACCCCCAGCTCTCCCAGCCTGTCCTCCCAGCAGAGCTGTTCCAGCGCTCGGAGCATTGCTGGGGCCTCCTCTGGCCCTGCTCCAACAGGTCCATGTCTCTCCTGTGCCGAGGGCTCCAGAGCTGGACGCAGCACTGCAGGGAGGTCTCCCCAGAGTGGGGCAGAGGGGCAGAATCCCCTCCCTCGCCCTGCTGGCCACGCGGCTTTGGATGCAGCCCAGGATACAGGTGGCTTCCTGGGCAGCGAGCGCACATTGCCGGCTCATGTCCAGCTTTTCATCCACCAGTACCCCCAAGTTGTTCTTGGCAGGGCTGCTCTCCATCCCTTCATTCTGTACTGATACCGGGGGTTGCCCTGACCCAGGTGCAGAACCCTGCTCTTGGCCTTGTTGAACCTCATGAGGTTCACACAGGCCCGTTCCTCAAGCTTGTCCAGGTCCCTCTGGATGGCATCCCATCCCTCAGGCATGTCAACCGCACCACTCAGCTTGGTGTTGTCCTGGTTTTCTGGGATAGGATCAGAAAATCAGTTTTCTATTCAGGGAAGCTGCATTTCTAAGAATACTGTAGCACCTGTTACTGTGAGAACAAAGTTGATAAGACGCTTTGTTTTAGTTCATGGGCAGCCATGGTATGTGCGTTTCCATAGGGATCTAGCATTCTCGAGACAGCCAGGTGCTAAAGCTAGGAGGAATGGAGGCCAAGGCAGCTGACCCAGGCTGGCCAACAGAAGTATTCCATATCATAAGCGTCACGCTCAACATAAATTTGGGAGTCTGCTGGGAATGTCTCTCTCTCTCAATGGCTGACATCCCTGGAGAGTCTCACCTGTTGCTCTGCTCCTGAGGTGGCTCTCCCTGCGCTGGAGCTGTGCTGCTCGCAGTGTCTGCCTACCAGCATTTGCTGCTGGAAGTGTGCAGCTTGTGACCACTATATGGGCTGAGTATAACTGTGTACTTTATATTGCCTTAGTATTAATATTAATTTTATTGTTTTATTAAATCTGTTTCTATTTCAACCTATTTCAGCCCACAAGTTTCCTTTCTTTCCCCGATTTCCCTTTCTCGGCTGGGAGGTGTTTCTCAGGTGATAGAGCAATTGCTAGCGTTTAGCCCAGAAGCTAAAATCCCTGCCCCACAACACTATGAGAGAACCATGAGATGGGAAACACAAGTGGAGAAGGCTTCAGTGGAAGGGGTCTTCAGGACAGTGATGACAATATAGATGCAAGACATAGCAATAGAGAGGAAGATGCCCAAAATCACCAGAGAATGGGCACCTATGTACCGACACGTGCCAATTGCAGCAGAGGTAGAATATCACAGAAGTGGTTAACTACACTGAAGCCACAGTCATTAAAGCGGCAGGCATCAAAGGTGACAGACAGCCTCCAATCCAGCAAAGGAGGATGATCTGGGTGCTTGTTCTTCTACTTGTAATAGTAACCTGAGGGTGTAGCATATGGCTATGTATCTGTCACAGGCAATCACTGCAAGTAGGAAACACTCAGCTCTCCCAAGGATAAAGAGAAGAAATAAGACTGCAAGACACAGCTGGCAAAACAGATAGTCTGATTCCCACTGTGACTGAGGTATATGTTATATCCAGGAAGGACAACCCCAGGGAATACATGGGTGTGGAGATGACATTCCAGATGTAAAGTCATGATGATGATGATGATAATGTTGCCTATTAAAATGATAAGATAAAGAACTAAGAAGAGAAAGAAGAGTGAAAATTGTATTTCTCAAGAGCTGGGAAGTCCCAGGATGATAAACTCCGCAAGGCAGCTGTGGTTCCATGACTTTCCTATAGTCTGCAAGGGTACACAGCAAAAGCATCAGAGGTTGTGCATGCTTTTTAAAAAAAAAATTCTGGGCAGAGGGGAAGTACATTTTAACTTCCTGACTGCATGGGCTTTGCCATATTCATGGTCATAGAATACTCAGGGATGTATGTATATGACCATTCGTCCAATTAGCCAGAGCTGAATCAGAGAGAAGTAAGATGCCTGCAATATGAGCCTTTGGGACAAACAGTTCATATTTTCTTTCCTCCTTCATATCTCAGAAATATGTTCTTCATAAATTTTAGGCTGGGATTCACCTTACCTAACTCTAGACACCTTCCAGGTAAATATCTACCTGTATAAAAGGTACCCAAAGACACAGACACCTAGGTGTGTCATTCCACTGTCCCGTTTTAAACTACTGCATTTGGTAGGACAGGTCTTTGACTAGTTCTCACCAGTTTTGAAGGGAACCAAGGAGGAACAGCTGATGGGTAGACATTCTGTATTGCTTGCATGTCCTAGATGAATTCTCCCCTCTCTTATGGGTGGTAGGATGGGATTCCCTTGCCTAAATATGAACATTAAGTATTTTTAAGATGCACTTGCATACCTGATATGGTTTTCAGATGCTGTTTTAGAACAGTGCAGGCTTCCTGAATGTTTTGTGTCACACTTGGCATCATGGTGTGGATGTCTGAGAAACAGATGTTTAGTCCTCTGTACCTTTCCTAAACTTACAATCATACCCTAGATTTCTACAATGTGGCCATCTTTCTGTTGCCATGTTTTTAGCCACCTTTTATGGCCAACAGGAAAGAGAAGGTATTTCTAGAGTTTGTTGCTTCTAATTTCATGTAATCTGAAAAGTAAATTAACATAATCCTGGAAGTGTCCAATTAAATTACCTTGCTAAGTCAAAACCAGGTCTGTTCAGAATTTCTTGCAACAGAGGAGAAATAGCTGTTTCCTACAGGTCTAGATTTTATAGTCTTTGAACAATGGGGAACTATAACTTGTGAATTATAGCTCTGTATTATTATAAGGACCAAGGCAGAGTTGTAAGTCTGTATGAAACATCATAGCAACCTTGTTTTCAACAAAACTATACCAGTTTGCCTGGGAAGGAAAAGGTTTGTGATTATGAACATGACACAGCTGGTTTTGTGAGCAAGTCTGACCAACATATTAAAAATGTTTCTCAAAACATTTTTCAGTCAGCTCATTTTTATCTCAGTCAGCTCTTGCGGTGTAAGGCTTCAACTACTTTAGCTTCTAGTGCTAAAGAGATGCAACAACTGATGGATGACTTTTCCATAAATGTATAGCTGTATAAACATTCTTATCTTTATAATGGATGCTTAGTCTACAGCAGAGAGATTCTCTTTTCTCATACTATTTTTCCTTAGTTTATATATAGGTACCTACTACACCTTTTCCCCTATTTAAGGCATTGGAATTTAGGCATGAATAAATTATCTGGTTTGCTTCAGCGTTAAGGAACACAAATGCTCACGCTGAATGTTGAAACAAATTTTCTGTGGATTTCTGAAACTCAGAGTGGGACTTCATAGAGACATAGAAGTGAACGGTCTCCCCAGGCTTACTGCGTACCCAGATGATGATTTCATCATTACTATTGATGGAGTGCAGGCATGTTTCAGGAATTATACAGCCACCACCTAGTCCATGTTAGGAATTATGCAGATGCCACCTCAACAGGGCTCGGCCCTAATTTCCTGCTCGAAGAAGACGAGTTGCCAATCTGCTGAGTAAATAAGTGGTTTATTTATCTGCATGCAGAGCAGCTCAAGCTGAGTGCCTCCGAAGAGGGACCTCTACTGCAGATTGCACACTCCAACGATACCTGTACTACCCATCACCTGATCACCAAGTCTAATCACTTAATTCTGGTCAGTGGTGTCTTGATTTTTTATTGGTTTTCTTGATTGCTGGGCTGACCTTCTTCTGAAGTTACCTCATTCTCTTGGAATTGTTTCCTTGGTTCTTTTCTTCTTCATTCTGCTCGCATCTGCTGATTTTGGCTAGTTCTGTGTTTGCAGCATTAGTTTTATCAAAAAGTTTACTCTTGGTCAGCTCTTGTGGCCTAGGACTTCAACTACTTTAGCTTCTAGTGCTAAGCAAGGCTATTAATTCTAACAATTCTCAACAGTCCTCCCTTTGTTATATAGCCATAACCTGCCTTATAAAGGGTCATCAAGAAGGGTACATCTATACCCTTGCATACTCCTAAGTATTATGTTTATCAGACAAGTCTGAACACATTATAAAAAAGAAACACAACAACAGGGCCATAACAACTACAGGAAGTAAAATCTTAGTAAGAGTGGCTAATAGGCTTGATAACCAAGAATTAAGTTCCCAGTGGCTGAACAGTGTTTCCCACCAATCTTTTGAGAGGTCTGGGTATAGATGGGAACAAATGATTGCAAGCAGAGGCATTAGGGGAGGAAAAAATGAGTTGGTCTGCTATTGCTTGCATGGAGGCAATAGCCAAACTAGAGCTAGCTGCTGTACTATCAATAAAAAGTGTTAAACAATGGAAGCAGCCCAGGGAATATATGGTTCTTGGGGTTGACCTACTAGGATCGCCACCCATTTTGGCACAATTGTTTTAGTTCTTGATGAATGTAGATATATACAAAGTATTACAAAAAGGATTCAAGGAGTTTCAAGAGTATCAATATCACAAATTCCCACAACTGTAAAAACCTATAATCAATATAAAGGCTATACAATTAGAGATAAACAGGCTACGCAACTATGGATATGTGTAATTCATCAGGATGTTATTCCTAAATTGTCAGTACCCTGTATTATTGCAAAGCTCTTCTAACTGTTAGTGGCTGGTGTAGTCTGCACAGCACTAGTTTATGCGTCCAGAGGCACTTTCCCTAGTTATACTTCCCCAACTCCAACCCTGTCAACAATGTTCCCAATGACATTTAAAACAATTATTTGTACACCTTCTAGGAGGACATGGACCACAATTGTTACAGAATAACTGAAGCCAGCTGTGCTGATAAAACCTGGTTCTTCTCCTCTTGGGGGATTGCTTGGATGTATGACAGCTCTATACGAATGATAAATACATCAAATAGGATGCTGTCCTCTTTTAACAGTGTCCAGTAGCCCACCTGGCCATGCAGCAGGAGCCTCTCCGGTCCAGGTAACTCTAGAAAGGAAACAAAGCAACATAGTTCCATAATTCCCTCCTCCTCACGGAATTTGAATGGTCCCAGCTCTAATGTCCCTGGAAGGATTGGTGGAGTTCTGCGTGGCTGGCGGTTATTCATTTAGAATCATAGAGTCATAGAATTTAACTGATGTTCTTTAGGAATTCATTAGTGAGTGATGAATCCAATTCTCTTTCCTTGTATCTTTTAAAGCAATGTACATGGACCCTCCCATTTAGGGTCCAACTGTTTTTTGTGAGAATGGATTTTTATCATCACTGCATTCCCAGATTGGATATCACGTATTTGCATTCTTGCTGGTACTGATTGAAACCATTGTGTTTGTGCCCTATTTTACTGTAGATGTTTTTGTATCCCCAATACAAACCTGGTAAAATTGCTAATTCATAACAATGCGCTCTTTGTGGGGATAATGCTTGTGTAGTATGTTGTTTAAGAATAAATTCTGCTTCATGCTGGACATACACGATTGTTGGGTGACCCAGAACTAATGGTCTGCTTCCTTCTGTGATAGTTGCTGTTATTGCTGTAACACAGGAATTATTTCCTGCTGCTACAGGATCCAGCTGAGTTCAATAATAAGCCACAGGATGGCAGCATGGACCTAGCTGTTGAATAAAGACTCTGCCGGCTACTCCTTTGTTCTCATGCACAAAGAGTTCAAAGGATTTGGAGTAATCTGTCAATCCCAATGCCGGAGCAGAAGCTGAAGCACCCTTTATAGCTTGGAAAGCCTTTTCTCTCTCTGGACCTCACTGTATAGGCTCCACTTCCTCTGCCTTGGTAGCTTCTGTCAGCAGCTTACTTAACTTCCTTAGCCCCAGTATCCAGGCTCTGCAGTATCCTATTGCACCTAAAAATCCTCGCAGTTGTTTGTTACCGGTCAAGGAATTTCTACAATAGCCTGGACCCGTTCTGGGTCTACTAATCTTTGTCCTTCTTTTAATATGAATCCTAAACATTTTACTTCCTGTTGACACAGCTGAAGCTTTATTAAGAGATGCACGGTGTCCTTTTTCTGCGGTAAAGTGGTAGACAAACAGTATCTTTCAAGCAACCTTCGTATGTCTTGCTGGCAAGTAACAAATCATCTACATATTGTACAAGTATAGAACCTCCAGGTAATATAGTATCTTTCAAGTCATATTTAAACAAACAAGAGAATATCCTATAAGACCCAGTGAACCCATGGGCCAAGCGGGTCCACATTAGCTGTTGGCCTTTCCATGTATCTTGGTTTAACCCCAGACAGCAACTAAGCCCCACACAGCTGCTTGCTCACTCCCCCACAGTGGGATAGGGGAGAGAATCGGAAGAGTAAAACTGAGAAAAATCATGGGTTGAGACAAAGATGGTTTAACAGGTAAAGCAAAAGCCACGCACACAAGCAAAGCAAAACAAGGAATTCATTCACCGCTTCCCATTGGCAGGCAGGTATTCAGCCATCCCCAGGGAAGCAGGGCTCCGTCACCCGTAAAGGTTACTTGGGAAGACAAATGTCATCACTCTGAATGTTCCCCCCTTCCTTCTTCCCCCAACTTTATATCCTGAGCATGATGTCATATGGTATGGAATATGCCTCTGGCCAGCCTGGGTCAGCTGTCACAGCTGTGTGCCCTTTTAGCTTCCCATGCACCCCCAGCCTTCTCGCTGGCCGGCCAGCATGAAAAGCTGGACCGTACTTGACTGCTTAGCAACAACTCAAAACATCAGCACGTTATCAACATTTTCTCATCCCAAATCCAAAACACACCCTTACACTAGCTTCTATGAAGAAAATTAACTCTCCCAGTTGAAACCAGGACACCATGTAAATGCCACAGATGCTGGCTGTCTTCTGCTATAGGAATACTAAAGAATGCAGCTGTTAAATCAATTATAGTAAAGTATTTTGCCCAATGTGAAATTTGTCCTTAGGTTCGAAATTCAAAAGTGATACAGTGGCTCCTGTGTTCACTAGAAATGGTATTTCCTTGTCTTCTATTTTTCCCCCAATTTCACCCTTATGATTCAGTTTAGTAGTCCAAACCCTGTATATACTGCAAGATTCTTCTGAGTCCCCTTCCTCCTGTCATTGCTGTTCAGCAATATTCATCTGATTCTTCCCAAATCTGGGTCTGCAGGGCACCCTCAGCCTCAGGGGACATTATCTTTTCCAGTGTCCTTGCTCCCCACAGTAGTTACAACAATCATCCCAGTCATCACCTAATCTATAGCTGCCTCCTCTCTCCCTATCTTTCTGCCAATCTCCCTAGTGCCCTGGTGGTCTCCACCCTAGAGACAGAGCTCTGCCTCAGCCTTGCCCTCGTATTCCTTGAACAATTGCTGCTGCAAGCAGACTAGCCTCTTGCTGTCTCTCCTTTCGCCTTACCTTCTCTAACTTGTTTTCTGAGGTGCCTTATTAAATACTAATACTAAATGGACTAAGCTACAGTTGCCACCATGTGATATGAATTTACTCCAGTGTGTCATTCAAATAAGAGCACTTCTATTTTTCCATTGAATGTTGTGTAATTTTTTCTGCTTTTCCTGTATCCACTTGGGAGTCTATAAAGCACGTCTATTATTCTATTGCTGTGGTGACTAGTTAGAAATATAGTCTACATGCTTAATTCTTGGTCTTGCAAATTTGCTGAGCATGCTAGATCTAATCAACCATGCATATAGTTCACTTATTTACCCACTTGGCTATGGGCTACACATGCATATGAATAGTGTGCTAACCTGAAATGGCATTACTAGGTAATCCATATATAAATGTATCTTTTTAAAAAGCACTGCAAACTGTTGTCCACTGCTACTCTTCCTTCTTGAAGGAGTTACTGCACATTTTCAATTATATCAGCTGGGGGATTTCAGTATCAGTGTTGAATGATACTATGAAATAACGTAGCTTTGCTACTGTGAGCTATATAATCATTTAAATGAATGCCAAGGAAATTTTTACTCCTTCTGCAACAAAGCATTAGTAATCCTACCCAGAGCTATGTTCTAGTTCATGGGTATTCTGCCTGTAAAATTAATGGATGTTGGTTTCTGCAGTGCAGCTGCATATTTCTGGAGACTTCTAATTTTTGTAATGTAGAAACTTAAACACAGTAGGTTGTGCTCAGTGAAGTAATGTTAGCAACAGAAGTGTTCAGAATACACAAATCATGATCTAAAATTGTGAGATTAGAAAGAAATGGGTTGAAGTGGCGGGGAAAGTTCTCCCATTTCTATCACTGAATTACATTTTCAAAGCTCAGTTGATATGAGGAGCTTGGAGGCCAGACATATGTCTGTGAGTTATATGAAATGAGGTTGTAAACTGTTTTCTTTTTTGCATTACTGAATGGCTATGGAATGTGTAAATGACTGCCAACTGTGTCTGAAAGGTGTGTTGTACCAATCAAGGAAGAGGTTTTTTATCTCTTTAATGTTTTTATAAGTGGTCTGGATACAGGAATTGAATGTACATTAAGTAACTTTGCTGATGATACTAAACTAGGAGGAGCTGTGGACTCCCTTGAGGGTAGAGAGGCTTTACAGAGAGAGAGACTAGAGAGCTGGGCAATCACCAACCCTATGAAATATAACAAAAGCGCAAGTGCTGGATTCTCTGCCTGGGATGGGGTAAACCTGGTTATATGTACAAACTGGGGGGACGACAGACTGGAGAGCAGCCCCACAGAAAGAGATCTGTGGGGCTTGTGTTGATAGCAAGATGAAAGGAGTCAACAGTGTGCTGTGGCAGCCATCTCCTGGGATGCATCAAGCACAGCATCGCTAGCCAGTCGAGGGAGGTGATTGTCCCACTCTACGCTGCACTGGTGTGGCCCCACCTTGAGTACTGTGTGCAGTTTTGGGCACCTCAACATAAGAATGACATCAAACTACTAGAGTGTGTCCAGAGAAGGGCAACCAAGATGGTGAAAGGCCTTGAGGGCAAGACTAATGAAGAGCAGCTGAGGTCACTTGGCTTGTTCAGCTTGGAAAACAGAAGGCTCAGGGGTGACCTCATCACAGTATACACCTTCCTTAAGAGGGGCAGCAGAGGGGGAGGCGCTGACCTCCTCTCTCTGGCGACCAGCGATAGGACACGAGGAAATGGAATGAAGCTGCGCAGGGTAAGCTCAGATTGGACATTAGGAAAAGGTTCTGCACTGAGAGGGTGGTGGGTCCCTGGAACAGGCTCCCCAGGGAAGTGGTCATGGCACCAAGCCTGTCAGAGTTCAAGGAGAATCTGGATGATGAACTTAGTCCATAGTTGGATGGTTTAGTTTTGGTGGTCCCGAGAGGAGCAGGGAGTGGGACACACTGATCCTTATGGGTCCCTTCCAACTTGAGATATTATATGATTCTATGATAGTATTTCCTCTACTTTTTTCCCTCCCAGCCAATTAAAATATTTCAGATATTTTCTTTCAACCCAAGCCTTGAACAAAAATTGAAACAAGTGCAGGTCTTGCTTGCTGCACAGAGTTTTCTATTCCTGCATTACTTATAAACATTTCTCTTAATCTATCCAAGTAGCCTGCTGGATTGTCATCCTTGAATCATTTACATGCATAAACCTTAATCCAGTCTGTTTTCTTATGACATACTGGGGAAGCAGCACTCAAAACAGAATCTCTGTGCTGTCGATCAGTATTTGAAACAAGCTGTGCTGGCTGCTTCCCTGTGTCATAGAGCCTTATTGGAGTTCCTTGTGGCACTGCAGCTCTCACAAGCTGATCCCTATCAGCCCAGGCTAATCATTACCCAAAGCTCCTTAAATTTCTCAGGCCTCGATGTGGACAGACCATTCACATAGTCTACATCTTCATGCTTCCAAGTACAAGATTGTCGGTGAAGTGGGTTTTCTTGTGAAGTAAGCCCATCCTTCCCTCCTGCGTAACTGCTTTAACATCACATTACCTGAAACTACTGAATTCAAAAGTATATGGCTATGACACAGGTAAGTGGATTGCTGAACAGCACAATGGTCAGCATCTCTTGCTTACACCACCCAGAGCGACAATTTCCTTACCTCTTGTGGCCCCAACTATGCAATACTGTGCCCGTTCTGTGTCTGAAGTAGGAACAAAAAAATTGCCAACACCCAAAAGCACCTAGAAGTATATAAAGTGACAGCTGATATTTAAACAAAGACATGACACACATTAATTCTTTCAGCAATGTTTTACTGCCACAACACTGTAACACACATCACTCCAATGTTATTTCATTTGGCATAGTACAGAAATTCCTCTATGCTTATGTGCATCTAGTGTTGAATGCATCACTGAAACATGCACGCATTTCAATTTGAAAATGATGGCTGCTCTCCCGCAGTTTGCCCCCAGACTACTGCACACCCCCCCGCCGGACAAGGATGGCTGCGGGCATGCAAAGCCCCTCCACCAGCCCTGTCGCACCGCAATGGGCAGCAACACCTGCCCGAGCACCCCCACATCCTCTACGCTAAACCCACGCAGTTGCTTTGCTGAGAGTTATTTTAGTTATTATTCACGCCGGGCAGGCTCCCGGCTGGTTGCCCAATGCTGCTGCTCTCCCGCAGAACGGGCATGGGACGCCGGGGGGAATCCCCACCCGGAACAGACCGCGACGCCTCCGCCCGGTGCCCCGGAGGGAGTGGAGCGGGGAACCTCGGGCCCGGGCCCAGGTCCGGACCCCGCCAGACCCCCGGGGCCGTACGCCGAAGGGGCCGCTCGCAGAGCGCCCCAGCCGCCCCTCCAGGCTGCCACAGCCCAGGCCACCCCACTCAGCCACGCTGCGACGGTGCCACCACCCCATAGCAGCTCATCCCGGAAGCGCCCCAGCCGTGAGGCCCGAACATGCCTCCGCTTCCAGGTGCACCCGCCGAAAGCGGCCCCCCGCTTGCGGGCACACGGCCCAGAGTGGTCCACCGCCGCCGGGGGAGCGGGGGTGTTCTGGGCGGGAGCAGCCGGACCTGTGGCCCACACACCACACGTGGCTCTTGTGCCTGGGGCCGCGCCCCGTGTCGGGCCCGTGTCCTGTCACTGCCTTTGTCGCCGCGGTCTCTCCTGGTTACGCTGGCCCTCGGGAGCCCAGGCGCTGTGGAGCAGAGGGACCAGGTGAGGACCCTTGGTGGAGGAGGATCGAGGCGGGGCATGCTGACACCGGCCCTGCACGAATCCAGGACCCTGGCCGGCTGCACCCACGAGGGGCCTTCCTCACGTCCGTGTGGGAACACTCTTCATGACCTTTGGAAGGTCCCAGCAATGGGAGAGGTTCCTGGTGACTGGGAGAAAGCCAGTGCCATCCCTGTCTTCAAGAAGAGCAAATAGGAGGAAGTGGGGAACTGCTGGCCTGATGGCCTCACTTTGATCCCAGAGAAGGGGATGGAGCAACTAACCTGGGAAGCCATTTCCAGGGGTGTGAAGGACAAGAGGGTGATAAGGATGAGTCAGTGTGGATTTGCAAAGGGCAAGTCATGCATCCCCAACCTGATCACTGTCCGTTGTGAGGTAACCACATGCACCCTCAGCACACAGATGATACAGAACTGGGAGGAGTGTCTGAGGCACCAGAGGGATGTTGACAGGTTGGAGAAATGGGCTGACAGGAACCTTCTGAAGTTCAACCAAGAATGTGTAGAGTCCTGCGCCTGGGGGGGAACAGCCCCAGGCACCTGGACATGCTGGGAGTGCCTGGCTGGAAAGTAGCTTTGCGGAGAAGCTCCTGAGCGTCCTGGTGGACGCCATGTTGAACCTGAGCCAGCAATGTGCCCTTGCCACAGAGAAGGCCAATGGTGTCCTGGACTGCACAAGGAGCAGTGTTGCCAGCAGATGGAGGGAAGGGATCCTTCCCCTCTGCTCAGCCCTGGTGAGGCCACACCTGGAATGCTGTGTCCAGTGCTGGGCTCCCCAGGACAACAGAGGGATAGACTGGAGAGAGTCCAGTGAAGGGCCATCAAGATGGTGAAGGTGTGGGACACCCACCGGACTTGTGAATCACTGTAAGTAGAGAATAGCAGGGTTTGAGTTCAGCAGCAAGTTTATCTTCAAAAGCAACCTTGATGGGTTGCAGTCGGATGGTCTCACTGATATCTGAAGTAAATGGAAAGCTCTAGTGTGCAGGTGAGTTGGAGTTAACAATACCATAAAGGTTACAACATTAGAATTAAACCGGATCAGGTGTTCAAGAAGATGAAGAAGTAGTTGTACTTAAGCAGTAAACCATGAAGACTTAGCTGTTCCTACACTTTTGAAAAATGTAACTGTCATGAGATCAGCAGAATCCACAGTAACTAAGGTAAAGGTAAAGGTGGCAGGAGGAGATTGCGACCACCAACTCAATTGAGGGTCTATGCAAATTACCCCACCGCCCTTTCTAGGAGCATGTGCATAAATATGCGTAAACCAATAATAAGCAATGTGGTAATTACTAGCCAATGAATGTAGATTTAGGAGGTTCTCTATTGGTTTTGCTAGATGTGTAACGGGATAAATATGTGGTGGTTCCTCTGTGTGGTGTGCTAGCTTTGTGGAATACCACCTAGCACCCATATCTGCACAAATATGCTATAAATAAAATACCTCCATTCTGTGTGTATATTGGTGTGTTGCACACTGGGTATACAATTCCATTTTTGGGACATCACAATTGATTGTTATTGAATAATGCCTGGGGTGAGGTGAAGGTCTCACAGCCTAATGTTGCTTCAGCAAGGCCACAAAGACCTCCATACATCTGCACCAAATTCCCCCTCCCCATACTGACTCATCGGGCCCCACTGACCCTCCAAAATTGACAAACCTTTGCTAAGAGCAGTTGGCACATGATAATTGACTTAGTCACACCTCACCAAAAGTATCAACCTGGCATTTAGAATCCCACATTTTCAGGATGAGAACTCCAACTACCAGATGGGTCTATGGGCCTGGACCTCTCTCCTCCCCAAGCAGGGATGCCGCTGGTAAGATTTGGGCCTCCGACTACCTCGGATATTCCCTGGGAAAATATTGTTAACAAAAGTGCTGAACTATTAACTGGAGTTTGATTTTTGCAGGAAGTCTATTTATCAGCAGCAATTCTGAATCTTATATCTTCTGCCTTAATAAATCCTCTATCTTTTCAACTTTGCGAAGCCGTCTCTGTGAAAGTCCTTGAGAGGGCTCTGACAGGCAAACGTTGACTCTGATAAGGGGCTGCGCACACAATCCTTTAGACATAAACTGTTGACCAAGTCTGGGACTTAGCCACAGCTCAACTCCTTTCTGAGAAGGAATTTAGAAAGTAAGGGGGTCCTTTCTGAACCTTGTGACTCAACGGGAGGTCTTCCCCAGCCACATGTCAGACTCTTACTCCTAATGCAACAACCAGCAAGAGGTGAAGCATCTTGTGCCTGTCTATGAGATGATTCCATTCAGTTCATCATGGTAGTGTTCCCCCAGGTCTTGCAAAGCTGAGGCCAGCACCCATAACTGGATTGGCATAGAGCCTCCCCACTACAGACGCAGCAGTGGGTTAGATGAGCGTAGATTCCTAAAGCACTTGTAAATTACACCAGAAGTGTTGCTAGCTACTCGTCAGATGACACAGATGTCTTCTGCAGCCAGCACTAGGGCAGGAGCGTGGGATTAGGCCTGCTGCAGGGATGAGATGGACTTGGGGTGCGGGGAGGAGGGTGACAATACAGTAGTTTTGATGAGAGCTTTGCTCTCAGCTTTTCCATTACACGCCATTTCTCCAGAACTGCTCCATGCCTGCGGGGGTGGGTGAGGGAGGAGTACAGGGGGCACCAGGAAATGGCACCAAAGAGATGCAAAAAGCACTGCGCTGAGCTGTCCCCAGGGCTGGGTCACTATCAGTGGGGCATACAATGGTGAGGGGTGATTCCTCTGTCCTCTTACCTGGGGGGAAGCAGCTCTTTGGTGGGTGAGCCAGGACAGGCAGGTCCCTGGAGGACTCACAGGTGTGGCCCCATACAGAAAGCACACTGATCCTCCCAGGACAAGGACAGACCTGGGTGGAGGCGTGTCTCAGTGTGTTTTTGTCACTGTCTCTTGTGTCTCTGTCAGACACAAACTTTTACTGTTCCTGAGAGACTTCATTTGTGGTTTACAGGTTGACAACAAAGTGGCACAGAAAAGAAATGACAAAAAAAAGCCCCAGGTCTGGCTCTCAGGGGTGCTGAAGCAGGTGATCTGGCTGTCCAGGTACAAGGTGTTGGGCTAGGCTCCTGAAGCTGTTGAGAGGTGCCTGCAGAGAGAGGAGGCTGCTGAGGGCCTGCTGCGGTTGCAGTGCTGGGTGGGTGCAAGAGTGTGGGGCAGCGCTGAGCATCCTGTGGGGTTTCGGCACGCAGCTGCACGTGGGAGCTGTAGGCACAAAGAGCTTTGTGCAGAAAACAGGGCACCCTGCACCCCTTGGCTGGGGCTTTGCTCACCTTCCCACGGCTCATCTCCTCTTGGCCCTGCTCATCCTGACCTGCCTGGTCTGCACCTGCTGGGAAGGAGACCTGACACCGACAGACTGAGGGGACCAAAGCCGAGCATGACACTGCTGGGCCAGGAGAGCCTTCTGTTTGCCTTTCTCAGTGTGCCCAGCAGAGACCAGCACTCGGCTTCCCTGCCCATCCCTGACCAGACAATTGGCTCTCTGGTGAGGTGCCCTCCATTCTCTCTTCAGAATACATATCCAAAGAGATACATACCCCTGCACAGACAAACCCCCTGCCTGTGCTGAGACATGCACGCTGGCAGTGTTTGGGTGCAGATGGGACAGACTCTTTTCTTCCAAAGCAAGGCCAATAGCTGGGAAGGTTCATTATCACAGTCTGAGTTGCCAGGACACCTTGGCCAAGGTGAATACCTGGAGTTCATGGCATCACCTAATGGGGTGATTTCTGCTGGTAGATTCTCTGGGAGGGAGCTGTCATTTTCTATGGCAATCTCATTCCTCGTTTTTGTTCCTGACCTTGCTCTGTCTATGTCTGTTGCTGGGTCTGCTCTTGTTGAGGCAGGATCACTTTTATAGTAATACTTGCAACAATAAGAGCATTAAAAAAAACTCAACCAACAACGCATTGTTTTCTCTTCTTCCACAGACAGGTAATTACATTGCACAATACCACCCCAAGTAGCATGGAGCCCAGGACTGTCATGATGCCTTCTGTGCAGTACTTCTGGACATCTTTAGCATCTGCAGCATTTGTGCTTCTCTTGCCATCCACACCTGGAGGAGCAACTCTGCATGTTAGTGTGTCCTGTGTACTACTGAGATTACTCACAGGAGGTCTGACATTGCCAAGAAGTGTTCTTTTTCACTTTTTTAGCATCTCTGAATGCGTGACCATCCCGGGGCTGCAACGTCTCCCTAGTTTCAGCAGAAGCAAAGGGAACTCCCAAAGTCATGGCAAATCAGTGCACTTTGGAGCTTCTGCTTTGCACCTCCATTTACTCTCTGGGATGTCCGTAATCCCATTTTCCCAGTGTCCTGGGTTTGCTCCCCTTTCTTGGTCACCTTTCATGTTTCAAGTTTTCTTTAGCGCTCGCCTACCTTCAATTTCCAGGCTTGCTAGTGCTCCTGTATGGCGGCACTCTGATCCTTTGGACAAGTTGTCCCACTGAACAGAACTTATTAGGCCAGATGGAGAGCATGTGGGGGAGCACAGCTGTTTGACCAATCGCCCCTTTGAGTGAGACAGACAAAAACCATCCTTGCATCAGGGAGCACCACCCCGAGCTCTCCCTCCCCAGCTCAGCACCCACACCCTGAGAGTCAGGCCCTCTCAGGAGACCCCTGGACCTTGCTCTCCCCCTTTGCCTCTTCTCCAGCATGGGAACCACTTGCATGTCCCCAGTTTTCAGAACTTGTCTCCCACTTATGCACCTCTGCAAGAGTGCTCAGTACCTGAATTCTTTTGAAAAAAATCATATATGACAGTGTGGTGGGCTTCCCTGGGGTTGGACAGCACTGCCAAGAATCAGAGAAAGGTAAAACCTCAGCATGTCTTGGGCACAGAGAATGCAGAAGGATGGCACAGGTTCCCTCTAAGTCCATGTTGGACCTGCAAGTCAGTACATCCCTTTGGACCACCGTTCACAGGAGGGGTCCCCCTCTTTTGTGCCTGGGGCCTCTAGGTACTCACAACAAGCTCTGGGATGCAGGTATTGAGGGAGATAGATACATTTGATTGAGTCACGTTTCCCATAATCTCCTGAATCTGGTTCAGATGGCCTCATTCCCTGTTGGGATCACCCTGCACAGCTCGACCTTAAGGAGAAGGAGCTGTGGTGTTGACCTGCACGGCTCGACCTTAAGGAGAAGGAGCTGTGGCACTGAGAAGCTGGTAAACAGCTGGATATCTGCATGGCTCGGCCTTGAGGAGAAGGAGCTGTGGAAAACAACTAAGAAGAAGCGAGGAAAACAGGAACACCTGCAAGCAGCGAATCCTGACTGTGTGAGAGGCGCGTGGACAGCGCGTGATATTTTGTATATAGCCAATTGCAATAATGTGTGTAACAAGCTGTAACCAAGCATGAGTGTGTGCGCAGTGACTAAACAAAGATTATGATATATATTGGAGTCAGACAAGACAATAAACGGCTTTGGAATATAAGTCTCATAGAGTTGTGAAGTCCATCTTTCTCCTGCAACTGGTGACCCCGACGTGATACGATCTCTGGGATCTCATCGTTGAACACCGGTCGAGCGCAGAGGACGCCGCGGGAGAAGCCCGGTTGGAAGAATTCCAGTCAGCGGGACTGACGCAAGGAAAAAGAAAAAGGAATACGTTGCAACGGAGAAGCACCCAGCGAGGTGAGGTGAGCAACCGGGGCAGCATGGGGCAGAACACATCGCGTGAAGAAGGGGTGATAGTCAGACTCCTGCTGCATATGCTCTCTAAGAGAGGACTGAAATATGATGAATATACACTTAGAAGGCTTCTAATTTGGAGCTGAAAGAAAGGGTACCCCCCTGATCCGCCTGTGGCGTTTAAGGCAGAGACGTGGGAGGAGATAGGAAAAATGTTATGGGAGCATATTGAGAAAACCGCCGCAGAGTTAGTGGCGGCGTGGAAGTTGATATTAACCACATTAAAAGCCTTAAAGACAGAGAGAAAAGCTGCAGCTGATATGGAGGAGGCTGTTAAACCGCCTTCAACCAATCCCTTTTTAACTGAGTCAGAGGGTCCAGAACCTTCAGTGACTCCGACTGCACCTCCTGAGGTGCCAGATGCACCGGGTGAATTGGCCGCATTAGATAAGTCAGAGAAACAGATCTATGATGATATATGTGAGGGCAAGATGGGACAAAGCTGCCCAGAACAATGTACTCAATGTTCCTCTGTGTGCCCATGTGAAAGATTGATGGGGCGGGCTTCACCACCCCCGAAACCACCCAGACTTAACCGATTGAAAGCCGTAGTTTTGAAGCCCTCAGCCGAGCCCCTGCCACCTTTACAGCCCCCGTTGCCTAATAGCAGCGATGAAGAAGAAGAGCCTGTTGTAGAGACTATAGGGAGGCAAGAGTCTAGAATGAAAGGCAACCCCAGGGAGCGGTGGAAAGACGTTTTTTTAGGAGCAATGAAAGACGAGGAAATGGAGTTACTGATGGCATTTCCTGTTAGTGTAGAGCCTCACGGGCCAAATCACTGGGACCCATTTCATTGGGACTTGATTAAGAAAGTGCGGAAGGCAGTGCAAAATTATGGCTTGCAATCACCTTTCACGCAAGCTCTATTAGATAACATATTCACAGGAATGGTTCTTACACCATGGGATTGTCGGCAGATGATAGATATGTTGTTGACACCAACCCAAAGGTTATTGTGGGCAGACAGATGGTATAAACTCTGTATGCAAGAAGCCCTGAAAAACCTGGAACGTCAAGATGGCGATCCGCTTCAGAACATTACTATGGAACAAATGACAGGCCAGGGACCGTTTGTGGATGTTAGATTGCAAGCTCGACTGCCTTTAGAACCCTTGCAATTAGTTGGGCGACCTAGTGTTGAATGTGTTGCGAACAGTCCCTGAGGAGGGAAAGAGGCAACCATCTTATATTCAGATTAGGCAAGGGAGAGATGAACCATATATGTCTTTTGTTGATCGTCTGAGAGACACTTTGAATAAAGTGTATACCAATGAAGAGGCAAAATTAGCAGTGTTGTTGAATTTAGCAGTAGAAAATGCCAATGTAGATTGTAAAAGAATTTTGTTAGCTTTGCCAAAAGAAGCAACGTTAGTACAAATGGTAGAAGCCTGCAACAGAGTAGGCTCTGCCACACATCAGGCAGAAACACTCGCAAGTGCCTTTGCAGCAGCAATTAAGCCATTTATAAATGGAAAAGGGGAGAAAAAATGTTTTAATTGTGGAAAACCAGACCATTTTAGAACTCAGTGCAAGGCCACAAGGAAAGGACCTAGGCAGATTGAGACAGGTCATAAATCCTTCCAACAAGGACCCTTTCAGCAAGGAACAGGCCCAGCAGGAGCACCATGTGGTCGATGTCAAAAATTTGGTCATCAAGCCTCAGAATGTTGTTCAAAGTATCATCGGGATGGTATGAAATTGGGAAACGGGCGACCGAGCATGAAGGCAGCCCACACGATGACACAAATGGGGAAGCACCACCAGGCTGCTTGGCAAGCCTCAGCGCCCAAACCAGAGGGAGCGCCGGAATGGACATGGAAACAACAGTAGAAGTTACCTTATGGGACATGTCGGTTTATGATGTCCCGACTAACGCGAATGGACCATTAGGATATGGATTGAGTGCTTTGTTATTAGGACGATCTTCAGCAACAAAGTAGGGACTTTTTGTTCTCCCTGGAGTCATTGACGAAAAAGGCCATATTGTGCCAACCGCTAGTCCTTGGAACACACCTGTTTTTGTGATTCCAAAGAAAAGCGGAAAATGGAGACTATTACATGACTTGTGAGAAGTCAATAAGGTATAGTGGACATGGGAGCCTTGCAACCAGGGCTACCATCTCCTTGTATGATACTGAAGTATTGGAAACTTTTGATTATAGATCTCAAAGATTGCTTTTTTACAATCCCTCTGCATAAAGACGATGTCAAACATTTTGCATTCTCAGTCCCAAGTACAAACAAGGCGCAACCCATGCAAAGATATCATTGGACAGTATTGCCACAAGGCATGAAAAATTCACCCACGATGTGTCAAATTTATGTGAATTGGTCTTTACAGCCAATCAGAAAAAGGTGGCCTCAATATCTCATCTATCATTATAGGGATGACATATTGTTGGCTGGTGATCAATTAAATCCAGAAAAAATGATCAGGGAGCTTGTTGAGCTTTTGAGGCAAAGTGGGCTGCAAGTGGCGCCGGAAAAGATACAAGCTGAAGCGCCTTGGAGGTACTTGGGGTGGATGATCACCGAAACGTCTGTAACCCCCCAGAAGGTTGAATTAAGAATTCAGATTAAAACATTAAATGATGTACAAAAATTGGTAGGAGACGTTAACTGGATTCAACCTATTTGTGGGATCACAAACCAAGATACGGAGCCCTTGGTTCAGCTCTTGCGAGGGGATAGCAGGTTAAACTCTCCTCGGCAATTGACCAAGGAAGCCTGGGAAGCAGTAGCAAACATTTCTGAAAAGGTAACTCAAGCATTTAGTTCTAGGATAGACCCCTTGATAGGGATCACTTTGGCAGTAATCAATCATGAGCGACATCCCTATGCGCTTATAATACAATGGATAACAAAGCTATAATCAAAAGTGGACCCGTTGAGAATTTTAGAGTGGGTCTTTTTGCCTCAGTAGCACAGAAGAACCATCACCACGAAAGTAGTGTGTTTTGCAAATTTGATTATGAAAGGGCGCAACAGAATTGTTGATATATCGGCAAAGGACCTGAAAACGATTTTAATAGCATTACAACAAGAATATTTGACTTGGGCTTTGCAGCACTCTGTTCCCTTCCAAACTGCATTAGCAGGATTTGAAGGTGACATTCAGATTCATTATCCATCACACAAAATGTTTACCTTTTAAAAAAAAAAACAAAAAACATGAAGTAGAAGAAAAATCAAAGTGTAGTCAATATCCAGTTCAAGGTGCTACAGTATTTACGGATGGTGGTGGGAAAACAGGCAAGGCAGCAATAGTATGGCGAGAGCACGGAGAATGGAAAGAACGGGTACTTGTCGTGCCAGGATCAGTTCAAAGGGTAGAACTACAGGCAGTAATTGAAGCCTTTAAATTATGGTCTGAAAAACCTGTGAATATAATTACTGATTCTTTATATGTAGTTGGAGTACTCCAAAGATTGGAAGGTTCAGACAGGTACAGCAGGAACAGCTATATCAACAATTTAGAACGCTTTGGTTTTTATTGCAGAAAAGACGACATCCTTATTACGTTATGCATATACGCAGCCATACCAACCTTCCAGGGGAATTGGTGGAAGGAAATGCAAGAGCTGATCGGCTGACTGCCGCAGTATGGGCTGGACCTGCCCCAGACCGTTTAGGTCAAGTACAAGCCTCTCATGCCTTTTTCCATCAATCTGCCAAAGTTTTAGCGAGACAATTTAATCTAAGTGCAGGTGACGCTAGAGCTATTATACAGACTTGTGCTGATTGTCAACAAACAGGCCCAGGAATCGCGATTACAGTTAGACCCCGACGACTGCATTCGCTACAACTATGGCAGTTGGATGTGACACATGTTGGTGACTTTGGAAGATTTAAATATGTTCATGTTTCAATTGATTGCTATTCTGCAGTAGTTTGGGCCATTGCACAAACAGGAGAAACTAGTAGGCATGTACAAAAGCATTTGCGAGCTGCATTCGCAGCCCATGGTATACCCCTACAAATTAAAACCGATAATGGTCCTTGTTATGCAGCCCAGTCAACCCAACCATTTTTTGCTCAATGGGGAGTGACGCATGTTACTGGAATACCACATCCCCCAACTGGACAAGCTATTGTTGAATGAATGAATCATTCCCTGAAGTGTTTATTGCAAAAACAAAAAGGGGGAGAGGCTACAACACCACCCCAAGAACGTTTGAATAAAGCCTTATATGTGTTAAATTATTTCCATCTAGCAGAAGGAGAAACATGTAAAAGGAATGACAGGAAGTCTGTTTGAGTCAACACAAAATGTGCAAGTAAAAGTTAAAAATTTGGAAAAGAATATGTGGGAAGGATCTTTTCAACTGCTAACCTGGGGACGAGGTTATGCTTGTGTCATTACAGATTCTGGAACTTGTTTGGTACCCGCATGGTAAAACCATGGGTGAAACAGTCACCATCGTCGTCGTCGGACACATCTTGACACTATCAGGTGTCATCGCAATCTGGATGCCACCTCAGCCAAAAGAAAATGTATGGGTAAATAACACTGAAATTAGCAGTATCATGGGAGGAACATGGAAAGCATTTAGGGCAAACCGCTCTATAACTACAAATCCTTTGGTAAGATATAATATTGGTTTTCATAGCTTTATACAAGCACTTTTTCCATCACTAGAAGTAGCTTCTATAGCTAGGAGTAGTACAGCTAGAATTGTTTGCCTTGTAACATTCTGCTATTAATTTAAGCATAGTTGATATGTGACTGCTAGATTATGGTAAGATGCCGTGTAAACAAAACCTATGAACCAATAGACGGGGTGGCTGTGGCGCGTGCAGCACGTCTGGCCAGCGGGCACATGCGCCATAGGCTCCCTGTGTTGAGAGGTGGCAACCGAGGCTTGTTCCGACACTCGCTGGCCACGTGTGTCGAAACTCATTCCTTGGCAAATGTATAAATACCGGGATTTGCCGAAGAGCAGGGGGATCGGTGTACGGCAAGGCCACCATTGCCTCCGTGGGGACGCCCATGTAAAGCTGGCACCTACCGACTGCTGGGCTGAGTTCGCAGCACAGGACGATACAAGAATGTACAGATGGTCCATCTTCCTCACAGTCCTTGGGTTGCAAATGATCCATCAGGTTTTGTTTTTAGATAAACAAAAAGGGGGAGATGTTGGGATCACCCTGCATGGCTCGACCTTAAGGAGAAGGAGCTGTGGTGTTGACCTGCACGGTTTGACCTTAAGGAGAAGGAGCTGTGGCACTGAGAAGCTGGTAAACAGCTGGATATCTGCACAGCTTGAGGAGAAGGAGCTGTGGAAAACAACTAAGAAGCAGCGAGGAAAACAGGAACACCTGCAAGCAGCGAATCCTGACTGTGCGTGATATTTTGTATATTGCCAGTTGCAATAATGTGTGTAACAAGCTGTAACCAATCATGAGTGTGTGCGCAGTGACTAAACAAAGATTATGATATATATTGGAGTCAGACAAGACAACGGCTTCGGAATATAACTCTCATAGAGTTGTGAAGTCCATCTTTCTCCTGCAGTTCCCCAAATGGGAATGTTCAGAAAGTCCTGGGAACTGGACAGTGGGAGGTGAGCATCTCTCTGCATCCACAGATGTTTACAGGTCTCTCTCTGGCACACTGGCAGCAATAACCTCCACATCCCAGAGATGACAATCATCCTCAGAGAGCTGTTCCTGTCTTCTTTTAGAACACTTGCTCTGTATTAATAGTTTTGGGTTGTGCTGCTGACACAGTGTGCAGTGGCGGGTACTGGGGGAAGAACCTGCAGACGTGGAGTGATTTTGATTTATGACACCAGATGACTGAGGGACAGAAATTACTTGGCATATCTGTTGCTTAAATTGCCTCTGTGTTTTCATCAGAGGCTGGCACTGTGTGACTGCTTCCTTCCTGAAACACCTTATTCTCCACAGTCTCTTGATCCTTCTCTTTAGAATGAAAATGGGACAGTGTGATTAAAAATTCCTCATCGGGAACTACGTTCCTTTAGGAGGCACCTTTGGGAGTCAATACTTCTCAAAATACATTAATAATGTTTAGAAACAAAGCCTGGGCATTTGGGGATGCACCTACTCACTAGTCCATGTCATTCATGGAGAAAAAATTAAGTACTAGACACTTTTCACTTTACCAGTACGGACAGCAAAACCTGACCTGCTGGGAGATCAGGAGTTTGCATGTGATCTTCTTGTTCACATTCCACTTATTGCATTTTTTGCAAACTACAAGTTGATGCTAAATAACTTCCTTCAAAGAGGACAGGAAAAAGCTGTAGCCAGTTCAGCCAGGCAAAGCGCCCTTCTTGTCATTTTGGTTTGGATCTGTCCCACTTGCATGGAAGAAGTTCACAAGAGATTGATGAAATATTCTTGCTTCTGGTAAAAGCTGTTTTGGATATAGGTGAAAGGTTTGCAATTCTTTGTAGGGTTGTTCCCTCTTAGCCGTTTCAGTTGCCTTAAGAGTAATATTGAGTCACATAATCCAGTATTATTCAGTTAGTCCTAATGTTGGGAATCTCATGTTCTACCTTTTTTTTTTTTTTGCTGCATTTAGTTTGATTTTCTGGTAGCAAGAACTGGGGAAAATCCACAGCTAAAACATCTAGACTAACAGACCTCTGTAATGAATAACTTTAAAAAAAAATTACTAAAAAATGTTGATTTTTAGAAAGCACATACTGACACTTGACATGAGCTGCAGAAAAGGTTTTGCAATAGGCTGGTAATCTTGAGCTGGTAATTCCTTATCTGAGTGACACGGTTTAAAAACTGAAATCATACAGTTGTCCTGTACCATAAATTGTCCAAAAATGTTTTAAAATACATGGTAGAATTTGTGCAGCTGCTTGACCTTGTGTCTTATCTCCAGATGTGTAAGAAATGCCAACCTTTGTAAGAAAGAAGTAACTTCCAACAGTGTTGTATTCGTTTGGAAAAGGTAGCAATGCCACTTGGGCAGCATAGTGCTTTGTGCATACTGTGATATGCACACACATTTGGCCATGCCAAATCTGCCACGATTCTAGAATCTGGAAATTATTGTTAGTCTGACACTCTTAGACTTTGTGGCAAAGTTGTTCTACATCTGCAATTTCCTCGGAATTATGTTTATGCTCCCTTACTAATCTCCTGTGGCTGGAAGTTACGTTAGAAAGTCATCCTACTCATGTCAAATACAGAAAATTTTCAAATTTTTTATTGGTAGTTTAACTGTTATATAACCTTCCTCCTTTATGTTAATACATATGAGTATATGTAAATGCACACAAATTATTAGGATTTCAAAACATTGATAATTGATAGTACAGGCCTATATTAGAAGCAAGGGTGTATTAGTGACTGAACAGTTAAAAAGGCATATTGTGAACTACTTAACTGGATAAATTGGGGCACACTTGCAAATATGAAAAAAATGGGGTATTTTTTTCCCCCCAGTTGTTTCAGGTCTTCATGACGTGCTACAGGATTCCTCATTTGTGTCACGCCAGACACAAGTATAAACTGGCAGAGGAGTGGCTAGAGAGCAGCCCTGCAGAAAGGGATCTGGGGGTGCTGGTCAACAGCAAGAGGGCCAAGAGGGCAAACTGTGTCCTGGGGTACATCAAACAGCATAACCAGACAGTTAAGAGAGGGAATTATCCTGCTATATTCAGCGTTGGTGCAGCCTCACCTCAAGTACTGTGTGCAATGCTGGGCCCCACCATCTAAGAAGGATGTGAAGGTCCTTGAATGCATCCAGAAGAGGGCAACAAAGCTGGTGACAGGGTTGGAAGGCGTGGACTGTGAGGACCGGCTGAGAACACTGGTTTGTCTAGTTTGGAGAAAAGGAAGGTGAGAGGAGACCTCATTGGTGTCTACCACATTCTGAGGAGGGGACATGGAGAGGTGAGGGACATGGCCACTGGTGAGGCTGCACCTCAAATATTGGGTTCAGTTTTGGGCTCACTCCAAGAGGGACATTGAGTTGCTGGAGCGTGTCCAGAGAAGGGCAATGAAGCTGGTGAGGGGTCTGGAGCACAAGTCTGGTGAGGAGTGGCTGAGGGAACTGGGCTTGTTTAGCCTGGAGAAGAGGAGGCTGAGGGGAGACCTCATCACTCTCTACAACTACCTGAAAGGGGGTTGTGGTGAGGTGGATTCTCCCAAGTATCTTCTTCCAAGTAACTAGCGATAGAACGAGAGGAAGTGGCCTCAAGTTGTGCCAGGGGAGGTTTGGAATAGATGTTAGGAAAAATTTCTTTACAGAAAGAGTGGCCAGATATTGGAACAGACTGCTCAGGGAGGTGGTGGAGTCACCATCACTGGAAGTGTTCAAAAAAAGTGTAGACATGGCAGTTTGGGACATGGTTTAGTGGGCATGGTTTTGTTGGGTTGACCGTTGACCTTGATGATCTTAGAGGTCTTTTCCAACCTCAATGATTCTATGATTCCATGAGAGGGAGGTGCTGACCTCTTCTCCCTGAGATCCAGTGATAGGACCTTGAATCTTTACAGCATGTGTGGAAATGGTTCAAAGCTGCATCAGGGTGGATTCAGACTTGACATTAGGAAGCATTTCTTTACTGAGAGGTTGGTCGAACGCTGGAACAGGCTTCCTAGAGCAGTGGTTGATGCCCCATGCCTGTCAGTGTTTAAGAGGCATTTGGATGATGCCCTTAAAGCATATTATTAATTTTTGATCAGCCCCAAAAAGCTCAGGTAGTTGGACTAGTTGATCCTTGGAATATCTGGAAAGTTATGATGAAGCAGTCAATTCAGAGCAGTGGAAACAAGTCTTGCATGCCTGTGACAAGTCACAGGGAATCACTGTAATTAAAAGGCCAGCTGCTGTATTGTGTGCTCAAAGCGTGGGGTAATGGTAAGAAATTATATTTGCTTCATTGTTGTCTATAGCAGCAACTTGTCTACAGCATATGGTGCAAAAATGAAGAAGGAGGGCATTCAGAGAAGTCAGTGAGGCATCTGCTTGGGTGAAGAGAAGCTTCAGGACATGCTCATAACACAAAGTTTGTATATTTGTACCTGCAGCCTTACTGGGCCAGCTGTCTTGGTATTGCTATGTAGCTAATTATGTGGTTACATAATTACATCCTCTTACTTGTTACAAAATTTAAGATTGAGATGCCTAAACTTCCAAGCTCCTGTGCATTTCTTGCGATGCAGTGGAGTAAAGACATTGAAGTATAAGGTATCTGGGAATAAATTGATAGCAGCTGCATGTTAAAGTATGTGACCAGTATGGGTGATGCTGTCAGAAACCCAGAAACAGATTTGGTTGTGGACATCTAGATACCGTGTGTGTGAATCTCAAATTGCTTAGTAAAATAAGACCTTTGTTAATATGAATGGACATGTATGGAGAGGTTGTTTTTTGTTGACACAAGGCTGACTTTCATTTCCTCTACAGTAATAGGATGTAGAAAAATGTGATAATAACTTTGTAGCTCCTGCCATTAGTTATGATCCTGGTTGATTGCTACTGGTGTCATTCCTGCCTATTCACAAACCTTTGCTATTGCTCATTACATTGGGACAAATAATTAATTTCAATAGCCAATCTATCTGTATCATAAATATGCTGTAGAATTGCTGGTGCTTACCTTGTCACTATTAAAACATTTTGCAGAATTATGGACCATATAGAATTGTATCAGAAAGAAATTAATACATTTTAGACTGGCTGTCATAAGCTGGGTTTGTTCTGCAAGCCAGAAGCTGTATATGTAAAGGAAGAAGATACAGATGTGAAAGAGAGGGAGCAGTGTGTTGATAATTAAGAAGAGTTTGGCCACCTCTGTTTTTAGGAGCCAATTCCTTTATATGAACTTAAACTGATTGCTTTAGAGGACCCTGACAGTGACTGGGTAAAAGAAGGTGGCCCAAAAGAAGTGCTTCCTGAGGACACAGTTGAGTTTCTGAAAAAAAAGACTGAAATGTTGAAAGGATGTTTCTCTACTGAAATTGTGTGAGGTGACTCCTGCTATTACTTCTGTCTCTAAGAGAAACTACATTTTGGTAACACAACTGAAATAGTTTTCTTGTTTCAGAAGCAGTCCTGAGCAGGTAAAGTGCTTACTATCAGCAAAAAGCTGTCTCAACACCTGAGGGGCTTTCCCATGGGCATGGGCACACAGCTGGGGTCACCACTGGCAACAGTGTGGTAACAGCCCACAGTTTTAAGCCAACAGAGTTTACTGGAGATAAACTAGGTGCCCTGCAGGGGCCTTGAAATGTTTTGCACCACAATTTCAAAACATCTTACCTTGATATCCAAAGGAATATCAAGGAATGCCTCATAGGTGTCAGAAACAGCTTTGCAGCTGAAGCATGTTACTGGAAAGCAAAGAGGAACCCTCATCAGGATGGGAGAGAGACTAACTCTGCCCGTTCAAATGACCAACACACACTCCTTTAGCCACACTGGACATACTGTTGCATACTAGAAGGTCTTTGCCACAAACAGAAGAAGAGCCACAGATCATTCCAAGGAGAGCAGTAGTATTTAAAAGTACCTCCAAAGACCTGATGAATGACTGTGCTAGCTTGAGAAGATGTGTCCCAGCTGCAAATACATGGTAATCAGAGCTCAGAAGATGGAAGACAGGGAGTTAGCTCTTCAAAGAGTCTTCCTTGTTAGGGAAGCCCTGGAACAAGGTTTTCAGTGGCGGTCATAAAGAAAGGAGTCAAAACACGTAGAGAGCGGTTTCAGTGGTCATGTGCTTCTGCTTACTTGCTGCTTCCACTCAAGCAAGCTCTCCACATGGCATCCAGGGCATAGCAGAAGAATTCGTGCGTGTGTCCCTGTGTGCTAAGCTGGAAATGTTCTCCTATTCCTAACAAAGAACCAGGTTTTCACACTGATCTCAGAGGAAAAGGAAAGAAATCTTACCCTCCTGAAAGCTCGCCTCCTTAACGTTAGCCTAGCATAAACAGTTACACACAGGGTTCTTCAATAAATCAAAAAATGCCTCAAAATAAAACCATCTGAAATGACTCGCATGGAAAGCTCACTGACGACAGGCACAGGTATGATGGCACTGCCTGAGCAAGACAGGGCCTCCTCAGTGTGCACTTCCACTGTACACACCATGCAGAAGCCTTGCTCTGCACCTGGAGAGGGAAGGAAGCAAGCAAGCAAGCCTCTCAGTCAGGTAAAATGTATGCAGCTATGGAAAACATTCAAGGAAAAAAGAACCAAACCACCCCACGTTTAAGGTACAGGTACAATCTCCACTCTCCGTTCTACATCTTCACCTCCTCCAATGCCAGTGGCTCAACAGCTTTGTGGCAGTATATTGCACAGTATCGCAGAGAAGTATATCCATTATGTCTGTATTAAGACAGACAATCTGCGTGAAAACAGATCGGTGTGCCAGACTAGGCAGCACAGAGGTGCCTTTGTCGGAATGAACACCTATGGATATGGCAAGAGGCTTACAAGCTTATTACAGACAAGAATTAGAATTGAATCCAAAGAACACAAACTCAAGGGTTTGACAAACAAGGAATGATTTTCTCCTCCATAACAGTCCAGCTTTTAATACAACCCCACACAAGTTTCCGATGGAGTTCATATGAGGCCACCTCATATGGCTTTCCAGGGGCTGTTTGGGTTTTTTTTTCCCCTCCTCGTGCTTCACCAGTGACCTTATCATGCACCACAGTAGTATGGCACTATGGAAACAAGCTGCGAAGCAAATTCAAGGCTCTGGGATGCCCACATCCTCCAGTTCAGCAGCATTCCAGCAGCAGCGGGAAATCCAAATGCCAAAGGCTCACTAAAGGCATTCCTTTCAAATGCACTTCATTAGTCACAGAAAGCAAGAAATTACCTTCTCTGGAAGTTTGAGCACGGCGCATGCAATTAACCAATGTGTTCCCTACACTATGCTGAGCCCTCTCTGAAGGCAATATTCAAAGCCAGCTTCTAGAGGAAAATGAAGAGCTGTCTTGCCAGAGTCACTGTTGTTTTTCCATCCTACAGAGCTTTCCCACAGATTTAAAAGAGCGCCTAGCAAGGACTCACAAGACTGGCTGTGCTCATGAGAGAGCAAGTAGTTGGCCAGCAGTGGGGTGTACGTCAAGCACTGCAGGATGGAGTTGAGGAAGCATGTGTTGCCCAGGTTGTAGAGGCCCGCTCTGACGCTGCGTGTTTGCTGCCAGGCCATGCAAATCTTCTGCGGAGGAAACAGGGCCCTTTCCAGCAGAGCCGTTGCGACACTCATGCCTGCAAGGATATCAGATTTTAAAGGAGATCTTCTTGTTTTGGTTTAGGAAAGCCCTAGGCTGATATTCCTGGCCTTGTCCCTCTTAGGATGTGTTACATAAAAGTAGGAAAAAGGAATTCTGCTGACAGCCTGTATCTACGCAAGCTGTAATGGCAGAGCTCAGCCAACATCTAGGAAGGGACAGGCCAAGCCACACTTCTACCCTGTCTCTCTCTACGCAATCCTATGTCCAAAAGAAAACTAGGTATTACCTTTTGCGCAAACTGGAATTGGCAGGAAGGGGAGGGAGGGAAGAAGGATGTAATTTCAGGGAAGAAAAGGAGGATGCAAAATGAAATGCAGGCAGCGAGGGGCTGAGAGACCGCGCCGTCAAGCACAGCCGCCAGCCCCGGGAGAGAGTGCGACAGGAGATGCTCGGGGAGGCCTCTGATGACCACCTGGCCCTGGGATGCGCTTTGTGACACGGGGCCGTGCGGGCCGTCCCGGCAACGGGGCAGGCCCCGCCTGGCCCCTCCCGCAGCTGCAGCTGCGGGGCCTCCCCAGGCGCCCGCCGTGGGGAAGGGGCTCCTCCCTCGGCAGAGCGCACACCTCTGCCCTGCGCAGAGCCAGCCCCAGGCCGCACGGGCACGCAGCTGGGCCCACCACTGTAGGCAGCTGGGGCTGGCACAGCCCTGCCGTGGCCCCGGGCTCCTTCTCCGCTCTCCGCAGGTGCAGCCTGGCCTCCCGACGGAGCCGCACGGCTGTGGGGCAAAACTCCTTTTTCTGCTGGGCTCACGCCCAGGGCCTTCTGCCTGTGTCAGGAGACTAAGCCACGGGCTGCCGGGATCCACTGCTGCCAAAGAGGCCCCGCAGCAGTGCCCCCCCCCCCCCGCCTCTGTTCAGAGCTGGGGATGAGCTCCGAAAAACGCCCCCGTGCGCTTTGTCAGCAGCTGCCCAATTCCACCTGCCTCCGCTGTGCGCTCCACTTCTGTCTACCACAGCTTGCTTTCCCTCCGGCTGACTTCGCTGGGCAGCTGTGAGGAAGAAAAGCTCACTGTACTCTTTGCTGCCAGGGCGCAAACTTGCAAACGCATGCACACGCGCAGGCAGGAAACACAGGAAAACTTGACCTCACCACTTTCTACTAGTAGCCTGTGGCCACCTGAGCCTGTAACTGAGCAGCGCTGGCAATGCTCGGTTCCCAGGCCTTTTCTTCCCCCCCCTTTCGTTAGAGATGCTCAGGACTTCAGGGCTACAAAAAGAAGTTTGTATTTCATTTGTTGCCTAATAAAATGTTAGTCATCGCTTTGGTACCTAGAAGACAGACCTCTCATTGGATTGTAGAATGGTTTGGGTTGGCTAGGGCCTTGAAAGGTCATCTAGTCCAACCCCCCGCTGCCGTGGACAGGGACATCTTTTGCCACAGATCAGGTTGCCTAAAGCCCCATCCAACCTGACCGTGAACACTACCAGTGATGGGGCAGCCACAACTTCTCTAGGCAACCTATTCCATCTGGACAGAGAGCCGTTGACTGCAACGCTTTGGATGCAGCCACCCGGCCAATTCCTTATCCATCAACTAGTCTGTCCGTCAAATCCATACCTCTCTAACTGAAAGAGAAGGACGTTGGGTGGGACCGTGTCAAAGGCCTCACAGAAGTCGAGGTAGGTGACAACGACTGCCCCTCCCTTATCCACCAAGGGAGTCAGTCACTCCATCGTAGAAGGCCGCCAGGTTAGTCAGGCGCCATCTGCCCTTTGGCAAGCCATGGTGGCTGTCTCCAGTCACCTCCCTGTCATCCAGCTATGCCTCGGCAGAGCTCCCAGGAGGATCTGTTCCAAGCTCTTAGCGGGCACAGAGGTGAGGCTGAGGGCTCCACCAGGGCGTACGGCTTAAGCAGCTCTCCAGCCCGCGCTGGGCTACAGCATCACTCACGCTCTTTGTGTGTCTTTTTCTGTGTGGCCGAATGCGTCCCTTCTGCTTTACAAAACAGAATAGCTTCAACCAATGCCATATAAGCCAGGCACTTCCCTCAGGTAGTCTCCTAGGAGGGGGGTCTTGACCACTTTTCAGCATTCGCGCCTTCTCGGCCCTGTTTGGTAAAAGTAAAGACTGGAACAGCCAATGGAGCCTTGCAAGTATTCGTCCAGCGTGTTCTCCTAAGGGAAACGGCTAAGCTAAGCGCTTCACTTGCAGGCGTGCCAGGTCCAGAAGGACAGTGCTGCCAGCCTTGTCCTCTTGGGCACACAGCTCACCACGCCAGGTCAGCAGAGCGTGACTGCTGCCAAGAAAGATCACCGCGCTTGGCTGCTCCTGTGGACCCTGTTCCTGCTCATGTCGCCATTCCCAACGCCTCTCTTGCTGGATTCAGTTTCTAGAGGGCACAGTAGTCCCAAGCGCTGCCATTCGGAGGTGAAAGCGGATGCCGATGGAGCAGCGCCGTTGCTCATTTTGCAGTGGGTCTCTTGGCAGGCTTGGGAGCTGGGTGTTTTATACTTTCCGTGAGGAGAAAGGCCTACACGTTTCTGCCTCGCTTTTGCCTCCGAAACTGATCTCCTACATAGGACGCCTTGCGACAGGCTCAGAAACGAGCCAGAAGGCGTAGGAAGTGCAGCTGTGGCGGGACACTGCAGAAGCATCTTCCAGGCTACGCGTTGCCTTTCTCACTCCAACTCTACTGCCCCAGTTTGCCGGGAAACCGGCTTCTTTGCCCAAACGAGGGAGAGAGGAAACCTGTTTTCTTAACACGACGGCCCTGTTGATGGGGACTGTCAGTGGCAATGTTTGTAACGCCTCGGTTTCCTCGTCTCTCTTGCACCGCGGGTGGCGCTGGGGAGAATAACACGCAGGCGACCTGCGCCTCTCATCGAGCAGCACTGCAGATGCTCTCTTCTCAGGCATTTTTCTCCCCTGAGGCCTCTACATCCTCATTTAAGGTGCTCAGCACACGTGGAAACCTTCCAGCCTTCGGGATCACAAGGGCGCTTTCATAAAGGCAGCCTCGAGTTAAAATCTTGAGAAAGCCCCAGACCGCTCTGTTCTTTCTTGCACGCTCCCATGTTCTGCAGAAATCAGAAGCACCGCTTAGGATTGGGTTTAGCAATTTTATTGTTTGCCACATTGTAAATTTCAAGTTTGACGGTTAGCATTCTTTTGACAATGCTTGTCTGCAGCCTTCGATGATAAATTGCAGGTTGTGATTGCAAGCTCAGTCACAAGCACTGAACGCCTCTGTCCGTCAGCCACGCACCTGAAACACCTGGCAAAGAGCTAGGAAACATTTCCCGGTGATGCCGCAAACGTTGTTTGCTCTTTAGTCCTGCTCTCCAGAGTTCTCTTGGATTGCTTTGGCTTCTTGACTTTCTTGCATTTCTTTTTCAGTTTTGCATCACCAGAAAGCTTGTTTCTGTCTTTTGCTTTCGGGCGCACTTTCACCCCCCTCGGCACAGGAATGTTTCCTCTTCCTGGCCGTTGGTTTTTCATTTGCCTGGCCAGAGCCCGCAAACTCTGGGGGAACCGGCACTGGTGGGAGCGCACGGTGTCCGCTGCCATACGCCAGCTGGCGGTGACTGCCCTGCTGCGTTTCCGTGCTGCAAGCGCGCCTCCACTTGGGAGGCGGACTGTCAACTTGGCTTCTCCCCAGCTTCTCCCGCCCCTCAGTGCCAGAGGCTGCTCTCTTCCTGCTGCAGTGCTGACGGGGACTTCCTGCAGAGTCACATGTGTTCCTCTTCCCTTGGATCCTCTGCACATTTTCTTCACCTTCTTGATTTTGCAGTCCCACGGTGCCTCCAGGAAACAGACCGTTCAGCACTCGCTCCGGCTCCGCCATGGCCATGCTCTTTGTATCTTGGCATTCAATGCCTGCTCGGGGGGTCAAATCAGGGCGCCTGGAGAAACAACAGTGATCTTAGTTTAGGGTTGTTCTTGCAGCCTCCTTGTGGCTTCAGGCCCAGGCTGTCGTGTGCCGGCAGCACTTGATAGGACATGCAGAAGACTGAACCAGCACTAGACGCTGGAAATTAGATCACGGTCTTCCAGCCATGTCTGGCCCTTTCGGAGCAGTAATTCATCTTTACACCCTCTCGGACCTCCATTTCGGCCCTTTTCACAGCTAGCCACTCTCAGACAGCAGACAGCTAGCAATTTACACAAGCGCAACCGTTTAGTGCCAAGAAAGGAGGGAGAGGAAAGCGCCTGGCGAACTGCAGACCAGACACAACTCAGTTGGACAGTCGTTGTCTCCAAGGACAGCAAGCAAAACCCACCGGAGGAGAACAGCAACAACAACAACAGCAACAACAACAACAACAAGACGACGACTAGCAGGAGGACAGGGCGTGTGTTCTGAACACCCCTTCGTACTTGTTGTTACCTGACATAGAACAGTAGATATGCCCGCTGGCAGAGAACCGTCTCGATGTCACAAAGAGCTACAGACTCATCATTCATCTTGTACCAACGTCCATCGCTGGCCTGCAAAGAAAGGCAACGCTATCCTTAGATGAACTGCAGGGTTTGGGAACAAAACCACAGACAGGACACCCCTGAAGGACACAATACACCAACATCAATCGGAGCAAGCACCTCCTGAGACGCTCTCCCCGAGAACAGTGCTTACCAGGAGCATTTGCATCCCAGGTGCTCTGCACCAGCACTGATTTTCACACTGCTGGAAACAAAGTTGACTTTTACCTTCACGAAGCAGTAGTAGTGTCCTTCCCGACAGCTGAAACCTTCGTGTACCAGCACGGCGTACAAGGAATAGCGCAGGGGTTCTCCAGCCGCTTGAGACATGTATGCGCCGAGGTCCAAATGTTCTGGGTACTGCACAGCCTAAAGAGAGACCAAGAAGGCTCCAAAATTATCTTGAGCGTCTTTAGGGAACAGCCTGAGACAACCGGGTCACCAAACACAGGCTAGAGGCTGTGCATATATATATGGTTCATCGAAAATGGCTTTTGCCGTTTCATCATTTAAGTGGCAGAAAACTGTTCTTGGCCAAACCAGCTCTTTACGAGCACGGTAGGTGCTTTTCTTCCCATTGGAGGAGCTTTCCTCGTACCACAAGGGAAGGAGCAAGGCCCAGCTGTTGCACTGTTTTTTCTTAGACGTCTGCACTCGACAGCCATCGTGTGCAGATGCGAACAACTTCCAAACAAGGGAAGGTTCTCCTTCGGGAAATGTCTCCCTCCAAGCAGACAAAGTTGCAGTGCACTTGCGTACCTACCTTGGTAACCTTTCTGCCGGAGAAAGCATCAAATCTCTTCAAGCACACTGTCAGGACATTGGAGGAACGATGTATCGTGAGCCTCTTGGACGCAGCAGCCAGCCGTTCACACCTTGAAAACAAGCACACACCCAAGAGTTGCAACGCATCTTCTCTCCACTCCACACCCCATCCAACAAAAAAGCGTAACTCAAAGCAAGTTTTCACGGCTCACGCATGCCTAGGCTACTCGAGTGATGTTTACTTGCACGATACCAGTCGCCTTTTTGTGAACCCATGCGCTGCTCATCAGGCTTGCTGGCACCGACAAGATAGCGGGGCGTAAGAGGACAGCCCTACAGCACAACGAGGCAAGGACAGAGAATATAGCAATGCTGGAAGAGCTGGCAGAAGGCAGCTCAGTCCTCAGCACTAGAAGCTGCGTCAAAGTTCATTGATCAACGCTGAAAATCCCGAAGAAGCTAACAGCCCTTCTCCAGGACAAAGGCATTCCACAGCCCCTGTCTTCGTGGACGGAGGTCTCCCGGACAGAGACGCAACCATCCAAAACCCTTGGAAATGAAACCCTTCGTTGCCGTTTTGTTATGTGGTCCCCAGAAAGGCAGCGCATACAGGGTGACCAGGGCAATTCCGCTGCTGTCACAGGGAAAGACAGAGCAATACTGACGTACGTTGCTTTACATCGTCAAGACAAATACTGTTGATAGGTAGGAAGTGGAAAGAATTAAGCAGCCTCTTCTTCCAAGCCCGATGTCCAAGTGCCGGGCAGGGAATTCTATGGCCACGGTGAATGCCCAGGGACGCGTTAAAAGACAGGTGCTTTATAAAACTGCGTGAGCCTTAGGTACGCTGCTCGGAGGTGGTAATCGCTGAGGAGAAAAATTCCTGGTCAAAGAGAGAAGGAAAACACCAACGAGGAAAAACTGGGAGCGACAGGATGGTTTACCCAAAGTGAAGAAGGTGCCGTACATGTGCAGGGGCTTTCTCTTCCAGCCCACTGGAAAGACAGAAACTTGCTCCTTCAGTATGACTCTGCTGGTCACACGCCACAGAGCACCCTCAGGAGCAGGCACTTCAGCTGTGAGGTGCTTAGCTTGTCTCCTTCTTCCGCAGCGACCACCTCGCTGCCATGCGCGTTTCAAAGGCAGGACATGTTCCTTGGGAGTCTCCATGGGCAAACAAGAACCTGGCATTCATTTTTTCTAATACCCCCGTGGTCCTAGCAACTCCTCATTAACGTTGACTTTCCCAGTGGTAACAAGCAGATATTCGGGCTTTATATATTCAGACGCATCAGACACGAGTGCTGGCTCTCAACCAAGGCTGGCAGTGTTTGCTTCTCTGAGCGTACGGCTGCGTTCAGGCTTGTTTTGCTCAACTGTCGTATGCAAAAGTTTGCATTGCGGACCCCTTAAGTCCATTCACTCTCACTGCAGGCAGCTTTGGTCGAGGGTGGCTCACTTCGGAGAGCAGCAGCCTACAGTCTTTACAGTAGTATCAGTGGTATGGGGAAGAAGAAATCAAACCAAACCAAACCAGCCGTCTCAGGACTGTAGCTGTAAATTAAATGAAAACATAACTTTTTGTCCCAGACGTGCAATACCATAATGGTGTCGACAGTTAATAGTCTTACTTGCTACATTTATAGCCATTCTCGCCCTCCAGCATCTCAGGTTTGACAAAGTCATCCAGAGCTCCAGTGACAGATGAGGCTGCCTGGATGAGGAAGAAAGGACAGTACTAAGCTCCTGGAAATTCCAGATGCCAAGAAATAGCTACCCGTGTGGTACCAGCGTTATCCCAAGAAGCAGCTACGCCTGTGTGGTTACCAGCGTTGCCTGTGGGACGCATGACCAAAGCTAAGAAAAGCAATCCACCCCATGCATCGAGCAATCAGACGTGTATTGAGGCAGCCCAAAGCAGAGAGGTAGGACAGCGTGGCTGTACATCTATCCTGGCTGTAGATGCGGCCGTTACCATTTGCCCAGCTGCAACCCAGCACCCAGCAGAGGTAGACCATTTTAGAGGGCTTGCACAGAAGGAGCACAGAAGTCCCGTTCCCTTCCCACCCACCACCAAGCTCTTGCGTGGTAACAGCCCTGAGTTTTCAGTCAACAGAGCTTACTGGAGACCAACCAGGCCCCCTGCAGGGGCCTTGAAACCTTTTGCACCACAAGTTCAAAACATCTTACCTTGATATCCAAAGGAATATCAAGGAATGCCTCGTAGGTGTCGGAAACGGCTTTGCAGCTGAAGCACGTTACTGGAAGGCAAAGAGGAACCCTCATCAGGATGGCAGGGGCACTAACTCTGCCCGTTCAAATGACCGACACACACTCTCCTTTAGCCACACTGGACATACTGTTGCATACTAGCAGCTCTTTGCCACAAACCGAAGACGAGCCACAGATCATTGCAAGGAGAGCAGTAGCGTTTAAAAGTACCTCTGGATCTTAGAAATCCTCCAAAGACCTGATGAATGACTGTGCTAGCTTGAGAAGATGTGTCCCAGCTGCAAATAGATGGTAATCGGAGCTCAGATGATGGGAGGCAGAGAGTTAGCTCTTCAAAGAGTCTTCCTTGTTAGGGAAGCCCTGGGCCGAGGCTTTCACTGGCGGTCGTAAAGAAAGGAGTCAAAACGGCTAGAGGGCGGTTTCAGTGGCCATGTGCTTATGCTTACTTGCTGCTTCCACTCAAGCAAGCTCTCCGCATGGCATCCAGGGCGTAGCAGAAGAATTCGTGCGCGTCTTCCTGCGTGCCAAGCTGGAAATGTTCTCCTATTCCTAACAAAGAACCAGGTTTTCACATTGATCTCAGAGAAAAGGCAAAGAAATCTTACCCTCCTGAAAGCTCGCCTCCTTAACGTTAGCCCGGCATAAACAGTTACACACAGGGTTCTTCAAGAAATCCCCAAATGCCTCAAAACAAAACCATCTGAAACGACTCACGTGGAAGCTCGCTGACGACAGGCACAGGTATGATGGCACTGCCTGAGCAAGACAGGACCTCCTCCATGTGCACTTCCATTGTACACATCATGCAGAAGCCTTGCTCTGCACCTGGAGAGGGAAGGCAGCAAGCAAGCAAGCCTCTGAGTCAGGTAAAATGTACGCAGCTATGGAAAACGATCATGGAAAAAAGAACCAAACCACCCCACGTTTAAGGTACAGGTACAATCTCCACGCTCCGTTCTACATCCTCACCTCCTCCGATGCCAGGGGCTCAACAGCCCTGTGGCAGTTTATGGCACAGAGTCGCATAGAAGAAGTGTATTTATCTGTCACGTCTGTATTAAGACAGACAGTCTGCGTGAAAACAGACCGACGTGCCAGACTGGGCAGCACAGAGGTGCCTTTGTCGGAATGAACACCTATGGATATGGCAAGAGGCTTCCAGGCTTATGAGAGCCAAGAATTAGAATCAAATCCAAAGAACACGGCTTAGCGGCATTCCAGCAGCAGCAGGAAGTCCAAATGCCAAAGGCTTTTGGCATTTGGCTAAAGGCATTCCTTTCAAATGCACTTCATTAGTCACAAGGAAGCAAGAAATGATCTTGCCTGCAAGTTTGAGCGCGGCGCATGAGATCAGACAACGCGCTCCCTACGCTATGCTGAGCCCCCTCTGAAGGCAATACTCAAAGCCAGCTCCTAGAGGCAAAGGAAGAGCTGTCTTGCCAGAGTCACTGATGTTTTTCCATCCTACAGAGCTTCCCCACAGATTCAAAAGAGCGCCTAGCAAGGACTCACAGGACTGTCTGTGCTCACGAGAGAGCAAGTAGTTGGCCAGCGGCGGGGTGTACGTCAAACACTGCAGGACGGAGTTGAGGAAGCACGTGTTGCCCAGGTTGTAGAGGCCCGCTCCGACGCTGCGTGTTTGCTGCCAGGCCACGCAAATCTTCTGCGGAGGAAACAGGTCCCGTTCCAGCAGAGCTGTTGTGACACTCATGCCTGCAAGGAAATCAGATTTTAAAGGAGAGCCTCTTCTTTTGGTTTAGCAAAGCCCTAGGCTGATATCCCTAGCCTTGTCCCTCTTAGGATGCGCTATGTAAAAGATAAGTAGGAAAAAGGAATTCTGCTGACGGCCTGTACCTACTAGCTACCCAAGCTGTAATAGCAGAGCGCAGCTGACATCTAGGAAGGTAGAGGCCAAGCCACACTTGTACCCTGTCTCTCTCTACGCAATCTTATGTCCAAAAGGAAGCCAAGTATTACCTTTTGCGCAAACTGGAATTGGCAGGAAGGGGAGGGAGGGAAGAAAGATGCAATTTCTGGGAAGAAAAGGAGGATGCAAAATGAAATGCAGACAGCGAGGAGCTGAGAGACCGCGCGGTCAAGCACAGCCCACGCTACGCTCGCTCTCGCCAGCACAGCCGCCAGCCCCGGGAGAGAGTGCGACAGGAGATGCTCGGGGAGGCCCCTGATGACCACGCGGCCCTGGGACGCGCTTTGTGACACGGGGCCGTGCGGGTCGTCCGGGCGACGGGGCCGGCCCCGCCCGGCCCCTCCCGCAGCTGCAGCTGCGGGGCCTCCGCAGCAGCTCCCCAGCTCCCCAGCCCGCGGGGAGGGGGCTCCTCCCTAGGCAATATAACTAATTGTTACGTTTGTGGTGGAACAAATCAAGGTGAACGATGGCCATGGGAAGCTATGGAGAGAATAAGTAAGTAATCCCCAAGTTTGGAAAACAATGGGAAAGATTAATAGGAAACAACAATGGGTACTCCAAACGAGTATAATCGGAAGGAGTTGTTGGCAAAAGAACAGGAAAAAGGAGCTGGAACTAGAATTTGTCCTTTGTGTAGAAGGTGGTGTGTATTTGTAAGATTAGTGTTGCACACTAACTGGCAGTTTTCTGTAGCCATAAAGCCTTGCAAATAAAGAGGATTGCCAGGCTTGGGCAACTGCTCAGGTCTGGACAAACCACTGATCTAGCAAAGCTCTGGCCTTCACAAGCAGTGCTCAATTAATTTGGGTACTAAGAAAGCACCCCCTTAAAGGAAAGAAGAGGGCAAGACCGGAGGGGAACTGGTGTTGCGGCTTAAAAAGGGTCTGCCAAGGGCTGCAACCCCTTCGGGCTGTGACCGCCGATCACTATGGCCCTGACTGGACCTCTTCTAGTTCTACTTGGGGGTGAGTTCCTTGGACTCTGACTATGGCAAATAACTGTAGTCAATATTGGAGCAAGTCCAGCTGGGGTTTACCCCAGAAAAATGGAAAAAGTGAGGACCTTTTCTAATTGTACAGCGCATAACTGTAATCAACAATAAAACCTAGTTTTTTCCTGTTACCCATAAATTAGGGAGAACGAATGGCCTCCTGAGAGACAAACTTGGAATGGAATAGGATTTTGGGGAGATTTTATGGGTGGTGATCGGCTTACTAAAATGGGGATAGTTGTATTGAGGATATGTGGGGGATTGTTACTAGATTAATCTACTCGGTTATACTCAATTGGAAATGAAAACACGAATCAATACTATAAAGAAAAAGATGGGGGATTGTGAAATATGTTTATCTGATTCGTGTGATGAAGCGTAATCTTCTGTACTTTCATGGATTTCTCCTGCACCATAAAAAGGGGTATTTTACAGGAGAAAGTTAAACTACTTTGCTGGTATATCAGCTCAAACCAGTTTGACCACTGACCGCATAGTATTGTCTAAAGAAAGTGCATGCATAAGGTTTGTGGTCATCCTGGGGGCACGCCGAGGAAGATTCGAGAAGACTCTAGCAGGAGAAGAGGGCATGCGCTGAAGAAGATATGCCTGTTCATTAATATGTATTAGAAGACACGCCTATGTCATAGCTCAGCTTGGAGGAGAACTTGTAGTGGACGCATGACATGGTTGGGGCCTGCTCCACAACGGCGTCTACCGCGGCAGACCGAGGGGGCCGGGGCAAGCAGCACGGGCTGAGCTCACCCCCGCGACAACTCTGGCCGGCGGCCCTCAGCAATGGGCGGGTGGGCGGGCGGACGACGGGGAGAGGCCCCCGCGGCCCCGGCTCGGCCTCTGCTTCCTCTCTCACGCAGTGCTCCCAGGCCCAGCCACTCGCTGTGGGCACACGGGCACCTCTGCCTCAGCGTTCCCTTGGGGGGTTTACCGGACGCCAAGCGCCGGGGCTGCCCTGATCGCATCACTGCGCGTGCCCAGCGGAACGCTGCACCCCCCTGCGCCTCACCTGGCCTTGTCACCGCCCGGTGTCCTGCCACCCCCCGGGCCTGTCACCCCCCGGGCCTGTCACCGCCCGGTGTCCCTCCTATCACCCCCCCGGGCCTGTCACTGCCTGGTGTCCTGCCACCCCCCGGGCCCATCACTGCCCAGTGTCCCTCCTGTCACCCCCCGGGCCTTTCACTGCCCGGTGTCCCCCCTGTCACCCCTCGGGCCTGTCACCGCCCGGTGTCCCTCCTGTCACTCCCCGGCTCTCATCACCCGCTGTCCCCTCCTTGCAGCAGCCAGCCAGGCCAAGACAGCCTGGGGAAGACGCAGCGGGCTTTGCCGTGCGGCGCTTGGCTGCCCGGGCCCGGGCCCAGCGAAGGGAGGGGACAGCTCAGGGTGTCTGAGTGTCTCTTCTTGCATTTTCGGGAAGTTCCGTCAAAGAAGCCAACGGCCATTGATGGTTATTGCCATAAACCCATCTGCTTGAACTGGTACCGCTTCCACAAAAAGAAAAAGACAGACCATCGCCAGAGGAGACTCCCTTCTGAAGGGCACAGAAGGCCCCGTATGCAGACCGGACCCCCTTCTGAGGGAAGTCTGCTGTCTCCCTGGGGACCCAGTTAAAGGTGTGAAGAATAAGCTTCCCACCCTGGTACGGCCCTCACATTATTCTCCATTATTGATTTTTCACGTAGGCAGTGACAAAGTTGCATGAAGAAGTCCACGGGCAATCGAGAGAGACTTCAGGGCCTTGGGACGACTGGTTAAGGGACCGGGAGCACAGGTAGTGTTCTCCTCGGTCCTTCCAGCTGCAGAACTATGAGGGAAGAAAGAGGAAGAGCCAGCAGTTTGAGCCTGGTGCCACCGGCAGAATTGGGGGTTTCTGATCATGACCACACGACACCAGACCTGCTGGTGACAGACAGGGTACACATGTCTGAAAGGGGGAAAAGGATGCTTGCACAGGACTTAGCAGGGCTCAGTGAAACAGCCTTAAACTAGATTTGAAGGGGGAAAGGGATAAAACCAGGCTGGCTAGAGATAAGCCTGGGGGCGGCATGCCAATGTTTGAGGGATTGTGCTAGTGAGGTGCTGCAGTCTGCCAGCTCGGTGGAGGTAGGGAGGATGGAGAGCTGTGTGACAGCCAAGACGCAAGGGTTATTGATGTGTTAGGAACCACGGAAGCGCCTGACAATGGTGACGCCAAAAAGCTGGTGGGATCAATAGCCAGCTGAAGTGCATCTGCACCAAAGTATGCAGCACGGGCAACAAACAGGAGGAGCTGGAAGCCATTGTGCAGCAGAGTTGCCATCATGGAAACATGGTGGGATGACTCACACAACTGAGGTGCTGCAACGGATGGCTATAAGCTCCTCACAAGGAATAGGCAAGGAAGGAGAGGAGCTGAAGTAGCCCTGTATGTTAGGGAGTGTATTGACGGTCTAGAGCTTAATGATGGTGACGATGGGGTTGGGTGTTTATGGGTAAAAATCAGGGGGAAGACCAACAAGGCAGATAGTGTGGTGGGAATCAGCTATAGACCACCCAACCAGGATGAAGAGGCAGACAAAATATTCTATAAGCAGCTGGGATCGCTAGCCCTTGTTCTCGTGGGGGACTTTACTCACCAGATGTCTGCTGGAAAGATAATAGAGCACAGAGAAGACAGTCCAGGATGTTCCTGGAGTGTGTGCAACAGAAGATCCTGACACAGTTAGCAAATGAGCCAAGTTCGGACAGCGCCCCGCTGGACCTGTTGTTTGTGACCAGGGAAGGACTTGTGGGTCATGTGACGGTTGGAGGCCATCTTGGGCATAGCAATCGGAAAATGGTAGAGTTTTTGATTCTTGGAAAAGTAAGGAGAGGCATCAGCAGAAGTGCCCCTTTGGACTTCCCGAGGGCCTACTGGAGTCACCGTGTTCATCCAGCTGGAGAGAGGACCGGGAATCCCCCGTATGATGCGTCCTGTCTGCCTGGTGGGCCTGTCCCGGGGAAGGCAGGGCGCGCTTCCAGGAGTCTCTCTCGTGCTCACCCTCCCTGATGCTCCTCAACCTAGTCACCTCCTCCCGGAGCCCTGTCACTGTGCAGAGGACTTCCTCTCCCTGGGCGCACCTCCCGCAGCTGTGCTCACTGCTGCTGGCCATGAGCATTGCCTCCGGCTGTTGCCTCAGCCAAAGACACTGGGACGGACAGGGCGAGCGAGGGTCGGTCAGCAGGCTGGCTTCACGCCTCTAAATGCTTCTGCATTTCACACGTTTGTGCTCGCTCAGTGCAGAACTCCAGGTTTTAACGCGCTTTCCTCCAGAGCTGTCTGCTGCACCGGCTCCTGCATAGCTAAACTGCGCGAGTTGTCACTCACTCGTGTCGGCCTCCGTTTCCGTGGCAGAACTCGCGTGCGTAAGGACACTCACCTGCCCACGAGCCGGCAGAGCAGCCCCGCTCCCTCCCCCCCTGCCGAGAGTGGCGCAGACGCTACTGACCTTAACCAGCAGCTACAAGACGAGCAGGAGAGTAGGCGTCCTCTGAAGGGACAACACTCAGCTCTGTTTTGCCCTTCTCTACTGCACAGACTCAAGGTGGCTAATCCCACCGGCCTGCGCCTTTCCCAGCATGGCTACAATTCACCTCGGGAGCAGCCCACTGCCAGCTGGGCTCTGATACGGGATGATGAGTCCGGTCCCAGGAAGAGGCAAGCACCCAGTGCCCGTCTGCTGCCGCTCGCCGCTACAAGTGCCTTCTTCCAGCCCGCACCTGCGGATGCTGAGGCTGCTCTATGCTCTGCAAGGGCTCTGCTGGGGCTCAGCACCAGGCAAGGCTGGGCCCGCTCTCGCCTCACGCTGCTCTGACAGCTTTGCATCAGACGAGCCCCTTCGGAGCGCACCGACTGATCTTTCTGCTTTTTCATTTTAGTCAGACTCTCATCCAGCCACACACATTACAATCACTTATACAAACCAAAATGCCAAGAACCAAACCACTAGACGTTCACAGGTGAAAGCCTGTATCTCAACAGGAGGTTTTGTCTGCCCCACTCGTGATTCGTTCTGGGTTGCAAGTGCAACTTCACTGTCTTCCTCATCTCAAAGAACCGTGGCTGGGCAAATACCCGTGCCTGGGCGGTAGTCAAAAGGCAGTGCAGGCTGGAGTTTGTGAATGAAGGAGACTCTTCTCCAATTCCAAACCATACAAAAAAGAATCATCAAAGGGACCTTCCACCTTTACAGAAACCACTGACAATTTAAAAGTGAATGTACATTTTATTCACAGGGTGAGAAGGAAGGGAACCTTCCAGCTGAATTTGCTTTACCTTGGAAATGGCTGAGGCAGGCAAGCATTTTTGGTTGGTACGTCTCTGTCTTAAGCCCTGTTTCGTCTTTAAAATAAATGCAGGAGCCAGAAAGCAGGAAGTAGAGAAATGATAATTTTTTACTCCTTGAGGGACTGGCTTGTTCTCCCTCCTACCACCAGGACTGTGACCGCTGTTTCTTCATCCATCCATCTGTCCCGCAGCACAAGCATTGAGGTTTTATTTTGTTCTCAGTCCTGCTCTGAGCTGGCATGGGTGAAAGCCAGCCTGAAGCGCTAGCGGCTGCAGTTCTTAATCACTTCCTTTGCTGCAGCAATCAGAGGCGTCAGGCTGGAGAGAGGCTTGGCTAGCTTTAAAAATGGATGCTGTCCAAAGGGAAAAAAGAAATGAACCATGACTTTCCAAACTCAGGTACTCACAGGCTCAAGCAGTATTTCTCTGGTTATGGGGAATACGCAGAAATAGGACTGAGGGGACCATCTGCACCTGCGTCTTCGTGCCCAGTACCTTGCTATCACAGGCAAACTTGGCCCAAAATCCTATTAATCCCTTTATCAAGGTGTCATCAGCGCGCTGGGATTTTTGCCCTGCCAGCACTCTGGGAAACCACAGAGCTACAGGTTTTCAGCACCAAGACAAGAGCAGGGAGACAGGTGACAGAGGACTCAGCTCTGGGTTGCAGTGAGAGCAGTGGCTACCATCCCATTTGCCACTATGTACAACCGAATATACCACCAAAATTCAAAACAGGGCCACGAAAACGATCAGAGGGATGGAACCCCTCTCCTATGAGGACAGGCCCAGAGAGTTGGGCTTGTTCAGCCTGGAGAAGAGGAGGCTCCGCGGAGACCTTTTTGCAGCCTTCGAGTACTTAAAGGGGGCTTCTAAGAAAGATGGGGACAGACTTTTTAGCAGGGCCTCTTGCAACAGGACAAGGCGTAACGGTTCTAAACTGCAAGAGGGCAGATTCAGGCTGGATCTAAGGAAGACATTTTTTGCAGTGAGGTAGTGAAACACTGGCCCAGGTTGCCCAGAGAGGTAGATGCCCCATCCCTGGGAACATTCCAGGTCAGGCTTCTGATCAACCTGCTCGAGTTGAAGATGTCCCTGCTCACTGCAGGGGGCTTGGACTAGACAACCTTTAAAGATCCCTTCCAACTCAAACCATTCTATGATTCCACTTATTTTTCCTTTGAAAAGCACCAAGACTGGAGACCAATATGAGGGGGTTCCGTCTCATGCCTTCGAGTTTAGCTGATGAGAAAAGCATTACACAGTACAGCTGTTTCACTTGCAGCCCCTTCCCATTTTACCTGCAGAAGTTCCTTGGCAGACCCTCGCCTGTCCACATCCACCTCCAGGCAGCAGCTCAGAAAGTCACGAAACACCGCGGACAGTTGCTCGGGGTTCTGCAGCTCTGGTGTGCCATTCGTAGCTATCTGAAGCAGTGCCTAGAAAAAAGGGAACACGAGACTCCACCTGTTTCCTTCCACCTGCACCGTACTGTATACATGCGTATGTATACGCATAGAGCAACATTCATTTCCTCCTGAATTCCTGCATCCTATCAGGAATTAACTGTGCAGCATTGAGCTTTGTTTCAGCTCTCAGTCATGAGGTGTTATCTTGGTAGACATTCCTCCACTATGACACGCTCCTTTGGTGGAAGAACTGGTCATTTCATTGTAAGGAATTGGGACAAAACTGCAAACTTCAAAACATCAAAATACATTAGTTTACTACAAGTATCAGTGCTAGAAAGACGGTAGTACCTGGTTTTATTTGCACCTTACCCTGGCAGGAGTTGTGTTATAGTAAGGAGGTTCTCCTTCTGCCATTTCAATTGCCATGATCCCAAGCGACCAGATGTCCACTTTGGGGCCGTACGCGTTTCCTGACAACACTTCTGGTGCCATCCAGTAAGGAGACCCGACCATCGAGCTCCGTTGACTCTGCTCAGGGGTGATCTGAGCACACAAGCCAAAATCAGCTGAGGAGAAAAACAAGTATTGTTACAGACAGCTTGACTTAGGAAACCAAGCAAAAGAGATCCCTACCAGATGCCTCAGAAGGCGTTGTTGAATCTCTCTGGAAAAGCGGCCGTGCTCTGTTTAGTCAGTGCTCTAGCCAGGGAAATACTGAATTGGCCACTTAACATCCCCCTCGAGTTTCATGTACTGGCTTCTATTTACTTGAAGCTTTAGATTATGCTTTATTATTGTCCCTTCTAGAAGGGACACGCACAAAACAAACTCACTCTCTACAACTTTTTCCTTTCTGTACCTCTCTGGACATTGGCACTGTGCTCTTCACTTGCAGCCGTGGTCACTGCACTACCACGGGCATCACTTTTGGATAACGGGCAGTCAGTCAAAAGCAGCCCCACACCACATCCTGGGAACACTGCACCTGACCAAGAATACCTACTCAGTTTGACAGATCCATCCATGCCAAGGAGAATATTGTCGCTTTTGATGTCTCTGTGGATCACTTGGTTGGAATGAAGGCAATTCAGTGCTTGCAGGCACTCATAGGTAAAAAAGAAACATGAGGGTAAAACTTTCATCACACACGAAAAGAAATGGCTCTAAAAGATTAAATTTCTAGTTGAAGTGGGAGTAATGGCAGAATATTGTGCTGTCAAGAGGAAGAGCTTGCTGCTTCAACACGGAGTAATAACTTTCTACTCGAAGGCATATTATTGAATATAATTCCCATATTGAAAGGGAAATGTCAATTCTTGTCACAGACTATCCCCTGAAAGCACACGCGGAATGACTGCTGCTGCAGGGAGTGCGCTATCTCCACCCATATGACAAACTACTTTTGAGAAAAACCAAAAAGTGCCTTCCTTCGGTACCAAGTAGATCACTTTCGGGTCGGAGGTTGCATGACAAAGATTTTATTGCTAGGCTTGACAGCAGATCGGGAAATAGCGTGTCAGTCATTTTTCAGAAGCAAACACCACTTTGGGCGGAATGCTGTCCTTCTGAGCCAAGGCCTGTGATAAAGGAGCCTCCATTTTTCTTTGCTGTTAGTTTGAAATTCTGCCACCAGCATGTTTGCTTTTACAGGCAAGGAATACAGTACAGACGTGCTCAAGGCAAACGTTGAGAGAGGCAAAGTTGAGAAGAGTAAAACTGAAAAAAAAAGAGAGAGTACAATAACAGCACGGAAGAGTAAAACAACAGAGTGTAATAAGTGCAGTGATACTGGCAGGCACTCATTAGCGATATTGGCACTTAAGATGCTCTTTCTTCTCCTTATCATCAAAGCAACACAGAAACAAAGCTCTGATCATGAAATCTCTCGTGCTCTTACCACCTGTTTAGAAGTACCATCCTGTCCCAGTAATCGAAGCACAGGCGGGATCCCTTACCTCCCTACAGACAGCTGCTATCTGTCCTTCATCCATACATTTCTCCACAACAACATGGTTTAAAGAGCCGCCAGCCAGGTATTCCATAACCACCCAGAGTGCATCACCGACTAGGTAGCTGAAAGAAGAAAGCAATGGCACTGAGATGAATGTGCACAGCTAAATTACCTCAGGAAAAAGGCTACAGCTGATTTTTGTCTCCAGGTCGTTCTTACATGAGGACAAGACAACATGAACAGACATTCCCTCTAGGCTATAGACTACTTAGAATCTGTGCGGTCTAAGTGAGAGAGGCCCATAAGTGAACAATGAGACGTCCGAGCTGGCAAGCAAGTGAAAAATGCAGTTCAGTAATGGCCAAGATAAATCCTGGACCAGGACATATCCCGTCCTCTGGTTCATCGTCTTAACACGTACATTCCATGATCAGCTCCAGGAACAAGGCAACACAACTTCCACAGTTGTCCATGGTAGGAGGGCGTGTACCACTGAGGATGGAAATTGGCCAACGGTTTGGAAAACCTGACATGAAATACGTCCCAGAACAGGAAAAACCATTTAAAAAGTGGCAAATTACATGTTTCTGGAAACGAGAACCTCGCCTTCCTCACATCCACAGCAACGGAAAATAGCGGGAACAGCCGAAAGGAAATAGTTTTGATGAGGATTTATCAGCACTTAGGATAAGACACAGAAAAGATGATTAACTTAAAAAACCACAAAACCAATCAAGCCAACAACAAAACAACATGGAGGTAGGCTGATATGGCTGGTCCAGCTCTTTGAAAACAGTCTTAAACAATATATGCCAGAAAAGATTAATGCAGACAAAATGCAATCTCCTCCCACACGCTGGCTATGAGTAGATAAACAGAGGCCAATTTTCTGCCAGCGACCAAAGGTTTTTTTAAATCTTTGGCTCGCAGCATGTAAATGAACATTCACGTGATAACACCAGAACTACTCACCTGTCTAAATAGTTAACAATATTGGAGTTCTTGTTTTCCCTCATGACGAGGATTTCAGTAACAACTTGTTCCAATTTGGGCTCTTGTTGGAGATGAATTTGCTTTATGGCCACCTGAAACAACAGGGAAAACCATTACCTTGAGTAGTCTCTTGCACGAGATCAGAATGAACATGCAGCCAGCGTTTTTGGAACGACATAGCAGAGCTGTGCCCAACTGTCTTGTTCTGAGCCCAAAGAGCTCAGTAACTTACATTACAACGTCCGCTTTCTCTGCTAGCCTGGGTGCTGGTTACAGGACACACGGCCATATACATTTGGTCGTGTAAAATCTGTACAAATGGCCTTTAAACTATCAACCACGCATCTCTAACAGCACTCTCTGGAGTGACATTCTTCTTAAATGGTCTTCGTTTACGACCACTGTTATTGCTCATGCACATTTTGCAAGCAGGAAGTGATTTTGTTACTGTGAAAATACATAAAAACAGCTGCTAATGCTTTAGTAATTCTAGGATTTGTGATCATTATTTCAGCAACTGCTGTTATTCTTGACTTGACTGCATAATGGAGAGAAAAGAGACGTACTTTGCATATAAAACGCCGTACTAAAAAAACATTAAGGTTACACACACACAAAAAATACATCCCTAGCACTTCCTAACTTCTTGAATTATGATTTTGCAACTCGAAAGACACATTCCTTAACGCAGTTTAGATTGGCAATTATTTTGTGGGTATCAAATAAAAGAATCCATTCTAGGGCATTTTATGGATACAGCCCAGGTTCTAGGCAGGGCTTAGGGCTTTTAGATCCCTTATAGACCTCAACCTAAGAGCCGTTATAAAGTGCCTCTGTCTAGTCCTGCTCTTGACATGGCACGAAAGGGACCACCCCTCCGCTCTCATTGCTGGGTTTCTAGCCACATTTTCAGGCAGGGTTTGTACAGATGCAAGAACTCTTGCCTTGGACAAGGGAAGGAACGTGAAGAGGCCACTTGAAATCGTCCACTACAGGGACTGTCAAAGCTAATGCCGCTTTCCTTCAAGATTTCTTTCTCACCCTCTGGCCCCCACTTACCCACGAGCACTTCATGGGCTGTAACGGGCTGTCACTGACACCAGACCTAAACACGACTGTTTGGTTTAGGAGAGATCTTTGCTCTTGAAATACGTCTTCTCATCTGTCAGTGTGTGTGTGTCAACCAGCTTCAGTCTGACTAAGCCAATGCCGCGGCCTAAGCGTGATCTCTCTTTAATTAGGTCTGGCATTATGCTTTGAAGAGGAAACACATGCTGGATCAAATGCTAAGGAGTGTTACTGCCTGAACCTGCGATGAGGATAAACTGGGACGGAAGGATGGCAGCCTCCATCAGCTACTTGACGCATTCATGTATTTCGTAAGGAAGACAGAGCGAGTGTGGCCGCCTCTGCAAGATACCGCTTCCCTCCTGGCATTCTTTCGAGTAGTCAATAAGGACAAAGTCTGTGTGAAATTAAGCGACGTAATGAAGCGCTCTCTTCCTCACAGCACTAGGGGGATCTGTGAGCACCCCTTGGGTTCTCCCGATGCCTCTCATTACGACAGATCTTTCGATTTTACTATGTGTATTGCTAACGAAACTATGGCCAGGTGCACAGGCAGATTTCATGCTGTCAATGGACAGAGTGCAACTGTAGAGACAGACCAACACTCTCTGTAGCAGCACAACTTCATGCACACTAGGGAACAGAGCGAGGACAATTTCTAAACCAACACAGTGACGCTGGCAATAAAAATGCTATTGTTTTCATCTGGCCCAAAAGCTTGCTGGGATTTCTTTGCAGGTTTCTCTCCATTACGATACCCATTCAGGGATGATGTAACATGGTTCCAGGCTGGGACCAAGAATGCTGTGGAGAGCAGCAGCCTGCTCTGAAGACAGAGTAAGTAGAAAAGTAATTCCCTTGCAATTGGCCTGAAAAGCTACGGGGGAAGCATCAGCCCAAGCGCAGAGTGCACCAAGGCTCTTCCTGATTCCAGGGGGACCAGGACCTCCCTGCAGGAATTCGCAGGCACCTTTTCAAGCATTAAGCAACACCTCAGTGCAACAGTTGCTGGAAAGTGGATGGCCACAGTGAGTGTTCAGTTACGGAGGCACAGAACCACGTTGCCCTTAAAGAGCTTTCCCCGAAAGGCTTGAAGACAGCAGAGGATGTATTTTGCCAGCTGACACTCGCCTGTGCTTCAGAGGAACAGCCTTGACAGCAAAGATCTACTGGCCACCCAAAAGCCCCATCCACCCTTCACACCAGAGGGGAGAGCACTAAAGACCTGCAAACTCTGCTGGGACTGTTGACACTTACCTCTTGTCCTGTGGCGATGTCGATGGCCATGTAAACAGTTCCAGACGCCCTAGAAACAAAACAGCAGCGAAGAAAGGAGCGCTTTAGTCCCCATGAGTGAAAGCAAGCCCAGACAGGAGATCTCTGCTGCCTGTAGGGTTTATAAAACATCTTTTGTTCATCCACTCCTTCAGCCAGCAGCGCACAGCGCAGCAGCCCACCAGCCCTCTGCCACGCAGAGTATCCAAGAGAAAACTTATGTCCAACATGAAGAAAAGGGGATGTCCAACATGAGGAAAGGATCCAGACACAGCTTTCTCCAGCATGCAGGCAAACTATTCTCCAGCCATCCTGCAAGGTCACAGCTAGAGCAGGTTAAGGCATGTCGTGTTTCACACACAAATGGAGAACTGCTCAAAACAGGGGATCCCTAGACAGCTTCTGTAGGTGTCAAGAGCCGTCAGCAGCCGTTTCTGTTAGGTGCAACAGACACGTGAAGGACTCTTCATGGAGTCTGTGTTTTGCTCCTGTGGCAGACACAGGCTGTGTTGTAGAGCCACCAGAAACAAATGGCACGCTCATCTGCAGACTAGGCAGTGTGGGGTTTGTTTGCCACCTGCCTCTCATTTAAAAGAGGTTCTTCCCCTGTAATGATGCGAAGGGCCAGAAAGGCCACGATCAGAGGAAATCCCTTGGGGTTTAAAGGAACTGTGGGCTTGTAAAGCCTAATGGGGCTTCCTTCAGAGCTAAGCACAGGTTTACACAGCCATCATGTCAGAAGCTCACGTCTGCATGGGCAGTGAGGCAAGGGAGAGCCAGAGAGGGAATTCTGAGAAGGGGGAACACCCATCCGGCAAGTGTCCCACTGACTGACAATGCCAAAATCACTTTGCTCCTTTTCACCTGATCTCCCAGCTTGCTTGTATACCTGCAGGCTGAAACATGTCGGAAGCATTGGAATCCAACAGGCACCAGGGACGACTTTTGTCTGAGGATCTTTCCCCATCACTACAAAGTGACCTGTGGCATGACAGCCACGAGCTGGTGACGGCAGCACGCTCACTGCTCTGTAAGAAGGGCGTGCCGTCTTCAGGCTGCACTAAAAGCTGGAGGAAATCAGCTGAGAGACCCTTTTAGGCCAGAGAGTAGCCACTTCTCTTCCCACCAGTCACTGAGGCATCTTTGTACAAGCTCACTCTTAGGATTTCAACACAAAAGACTGTGAGGCCGATGGTCATATTCTCACGGCGACAGCAATAATCTGCTGCTTCACACGCATGTTTCTCCTGGCTCTCCCTTCTTCAGTCGACATGTATCTTTTGAGAGCCTGGCACAGCTCTAAGTGTCCACTGACATTTTACAAATGACAAAGAGAACCAAAGCTTCGGGTACAACGCAAGCAGCAATCCCAGAAAGGGGTTTTATACAATGAATGGAGCAGAAACACCTTCCCACAAGTGCAGGAAAGAGCAGAGCCCGAGTCTTGCTGTTTATCTTCAATGACTGCCAGGGCAAGTGAGGACCAGCAAGACAATTCCTGCCTAGCACCTTCCTTGGAGGAGAGAGAGTGCAACGTTTCATTTTACCATTTTGGCGCTCACGAGGGAGACAAACTGCTTTGGCTGTTTGCAAGGCTAGGAAAGAGCAGAGCCCCAGTCTTGCTGTTTATCTGCAATGACTGCCAGGGCAAGTGAGGACCAGCAAGACAATTCCTGCCTAGCACCTTCCTTGGAGGAGAGAGAGTGCAACGTTTCATTTTAGCATTTTGGTGCTCACGAGAGAGACAAACTGCTTTGGATGTTTGCAAGGCTAGGAAAGAGCAGAGCCCGAGTCTTGCTATTTATCTGCAATGACTGCCAGGGCAAGTGAGGACCAGCAAGACAATTCCTGCCTAGCACCTTCCTTGGAGGAGAGAGAGTGCAACGTTTCATTTTGCTTTTTGGAGTACGAGATTGAGAAAAAGCACAGGGCCTGTTGACAAGGGTAGGGAAAAGCAGAGCCCGAGTCTTGCTGTTTATCTTCAATTACTGCCAGGGCAAGTGAGGACCAGCAAGACAATTCCTGCCTAGCACCTTCCTTGGAGGAGAGAGAGTGCAACGTTTCATTTTAGCATTTTGGTGCTCATGAGGGAGACAAACTGCTTTGGCTGTTTGCAAGGCTAGGAAAGAGCAGAGCCCCAGTCTTGCTGTTTATCTGCAATGACTGCCAGGGCAAGTGAGGACCAGCAAGACAATTCCTGCCTAGCACCTTCCTTGGAGGAGAGAGAGTGCAACGTTTCATTTTAGCATTTTGGTGCTCACGAGGGAGACAAACTGCTTTGGCTGTTTGCAAGGCTAGGAAAGAGCAGAGCCCGAGTATTGCTGTTTATCTGCAATGACTGCCAGGGCAAGTGAGGACCAGCAAGACAATTCCTGCCTAGCACCTTCCTTGGAGGAGAGAGAGTGCAACGTTTCATTTTAGCATTTTGGCGCTCACGAGGGAGACAAACTTCTTTGGCTGTTTGCAAGGCTAGGAAAGAGCAGAGCCCCAGTCTTGCTGTGTATCTGCAATGACTGCCAGGGCAAGTGAGGACCAGCAAGACAATTCCTGCCTAGCACCTTCCTTGGAGGAGAGAGAGTGCAACATTTCATTTTAGCATTTTGGCGCTAACAAGGGAGACGAACTTCTTTAGCTGTTTGCAAGTCTAGGAAAGAGCAGAGCCCGAGTCTTGCTGTTTATCTGCAATGACTGCCAGGGCAAGTGAGGACCAGCAAGACAATTCCTGCCTAGCACCTTCCTTGGAGGAGAGAGAGTGCAACGTTTCATTTTAGCATTTTGGCGCTCACGAGGGAGACAAACTGCTTTGCCTGTTTGCAAGGCTAGGAAAGAGCAGAGCCCCAGTCTTGCTGTTTATCTGCAATGACTGCCAGGGCAAGTGAGGACCAGCAAGACAATTCCTGCCTAGCACCTTCCTTGGAGGAGAGAGAGTGCAACGTTTCATTTTAGCATTTTGGCGCTCACGAGGGAGACAAACTGCTTTGGCTGTTTGCAAGGCTAGGAAAGAGCAGAGCCCGAGTCTTGCTGTTTATCTGCAATGACTGCCAGGGCAAGTGAGGACCAGCAAGACAATTCCTGCCTAGCACCTTCCATGGAGGAGAGAGAGTGCAACGTTTCATTTTAGCAGTTTGGCGCTCACGAGGGAGACAAACTGCTTTGGCTGTTTGCAAGGCTAGGAAAGAGCAGAGCCCCAGTCTTGCTGTTTATCTGCAATGACTGCCAGGGCAAGTGAGGACCAGCAAGACAATTCCTGCCTAGCACCTTCCTTGGAGGAGAGAGAGTGCAACGTTACATTTTGCTTTTTGGAGTGCGAGATTGAGAAAAAGCACAGGGCTTGTTGACAAGGGTAGGAAAGAGCAGAGCCCGAGTCTTGCTGTTTATCTTCAATGACTGCCAGGGCAAGTGAGGACCAGCAAGACAATTCCTGCCTAGCTCCTTCCTTGGAGGAGAGAGAGGGCAACGTTTCATTTTACCATTTTGACGCTCACGAGGGAGACAAACTGCTTTGGCTGTTTGCAAGGCTAGGAAAGAGCAGAGCCCCAGTCTTGCTGTTTATCTGCAATGACTGCCAGGGCAAGTGAGGACCAGCAAGACAATTCCTGCCTAGCACCTTCCTTGGAGGAGAGAGAGTGCAACGTTTCATTTTGCTTTTTGGAGTGCGAGATTGAGAAAAAGCACAGTTTCTGTTGACAAGGGTAGGAAAGAGCAGAGCCTGAGTCTTGCTGTTTATCTGCAATGACTGCCAGGGCAAGTGAGGACCAGCAAGACAATTCCTGCCTAGCACCTTCCTTGGAGGAGAGAGAGTGCAACGTTTCATTTTAGCATTTTGGCGCTCACGAGGGAGACAAACTGCTTTGCCTGTTTGCAAGGCTAGGAAAGAGCAGAGCCCCAGTCTTGCTGTGTATCTGCAATGACTGCCAGGGCAATTGAGGACCAGCAAGACAATTCCTGCCTAGCACCTTCCTTGGAGGAGAGAGAGTGCAACGTTTCATTTTGCTTTTTGGAGTGCGAGATTGAGAAAAAGCACAGTGTCTGTTGACAAGGGTAGGAAAGAGCAGAGCCCGAGTCTTGCTGTTTATCTGCAATGACTGCCAGGGCAAGTGAGGACCAGCAAGACAATTCCTGCCTAGCACCTTCCTTGGAGGAGAGAGAGTGCAACGTTTCATTTTAGCATTTTGTCGCTCACGAGGGAGACAAACTGCTTTTCCTGTTTGCAAGGCTAGGAAAGAGCAGAGCCCCAGTCTTGCAGTTTATCTGCAATGACTGCCAGGGCAAGTGAGGACCAGCAAGACAATTCCTGCCTAGCACCTTCCTTGGAGGAGAGAGAGTGCAACGTTTCATTTTAGCATTTTGGCGCTCACAAGGGAGACGAACTTCTTTTGCTGTTTGCAAGGCTAGGAAAGAGCAGAGCCCCAGTCTTGCTGTTTATCTGCAATGACTGCCAGGGCAAGTGAGGACCAGCAAGACAATTCCTGGCTAGCACCTTCCTTGGAGGAGAGAGAGTGCAACGTTTCATTTTAGCATTTTGGCGCTCATGAGGGAAACAAACTTCTTTTGCTGTTTGCAAGGCTAGGAAAGAGCAGAGCCCAGTCTTGCAGTTTATCTGCAATGACTGCCAGGGCAAGTGAGGACCAGCAAGACAATTCCTGCCTAGCACCTTCCTTGGAGGAGAGAGAGTGCAACGTTTCATTTTAGCATTTTGGCGCTCACAAGGGAGATGAAATTCTTTTGCTGTTTGCAAGGCTAGGAAAGAGCAGAGCCCCTATCTTGCTGTGTACCTGCAATGACTGCCAGGGCAAGTGAGGACCAGCAAGACAATTCCTGCCTAGCACCTTCCTTGGAGGAGAGAGAGTGCAACGTTTCATTTTAGCAGTTTGGCGCTCACAAGGGAGACGAACTTCTTTTGCTGTTTGCAAGGCTAGGAAAGAGCAGAGCCCCAGTCTTGCTGTTTATCTGCAATGACTGCCAGGGCAAGTGAGGACCAGCAAGACAATTCCTGCCTAGCACCTTCCTTGGAGGAGAGAGAGTGCAACGTTTCATTTTAGCATTTTGGCGCTCACGAGGGAAAAAAACTTCTTTTGCTGTTTGCAAGGCTAGGAAAGAGCAGAGCCCCAGTCTTGCAGTTTATCTGCAATGACTGCCAGGGCAAGTGAGGACCAGCAAGAAAATTCCTGCCTAGCACCTTCCTTGGAGGAGAGAGAGTGCAACGTTTCATTTTAGCATTTTGGCGCTCACAAGGGAGACGAACTTCTTTTGCTGTTTGCAAGGCTAGGAAAGAGCAGAGCCCCAGTCTTGCAGTTTATCTGCAATGACTGCCAGGGCAAGTGAGGACCAGCAAGACAATTCCTGCCTAGCACCTTCCTTGGAGGAGAGAGAGTGCAACGTTTCATTTTAGCATTTTGGCGCTCACGAGGGAGACAAACTGCTTTGGCTGTTTGCAAGGGTACGAAAGAGCAGAGCCCCAGTCTTGCTGTGTATCTGCAATGACTACCAGGGCAATTGAGGACCAGCAAGACAATTCCTGCCTAGCACCTTCCTTGGAGGAGAGAGAGTGCAACGTTTCATTTTGCTTTTTGGAGTGCGAGATTGAGAAAAAGCACAGTGTCTGTTGACAAGGGTAGGAAAGAGCAGAGCCCGAGTCTTGCTGTTTATCTGCAATGACTGCCAGGGCAAGTGAGGACCAGCAAGACAATTCCTGCCTAGCACCTTCCTTGGAGGAGAGAGAGTGCAACGTTTCATTTTAGCAGTTTGGCGCTCACGAGGGAGACAAACTGCTTTGGCTGTTTGCAAGGCTAGGAAAGAGCAGAGCCCCAGTCTTGCTGTTTATCTGCAATGACTGCCAGGGCAAGTGAGGACCAGCAAGACAATTCCTGCCTAGCACCTTCCTTGGAGGAGAGAGAGTGCAACGTTTCATTTTAGCATTTTGGCGCTCACAAGGGAGACGAACTTCTTTTGCTGTTTGCAAGGTTAGGAAAGAGCAGAGCCCCAGTCTTGCTGTTTATCTGCAATGACTGCCAGGGCAAGTGAGGACCAGCAAGACAATTCCTGCCTAGCACCTTCCTTGGAGGAGAGAGAGTGCAACGTTTCATTTTGCTTTTTGGAGTGCGAGATTGAGAAAAAGCACAGGGCTTGTTGACAAGGGTAGGAAAGAGCAGAGCCCGAGTCTTGCTGTTTATCTTCAATGACTGCCAGGGCAAGTGAGGACCAGCAAGACAATTCCTGCCTAGCTCCTTCCTTGGAGGAGAGAGAGTGCAACGTTTCATTTTAGCATTTTGGCGCTCACGAGGGAGACAAACTGCTTTGGCTGTTTGCAAGGCTAGGAAAGAGCAGAGCCCCAGTCTTGCTGTGTATCTGCAATGACTGCCAGGGCAATTGAGGACCAGCAAGACAATTCCTGCCTAGCACCTTCCTTGGAGGAGAGAGAGTGCAACGTTTCATTTTGCTTTTTGGAGTGCGAGATTGAGAAAAAGCACAGTGTCTGTTGACAAGGGTAGGAAAGAGCAGAGCCCGAGTCTTGCTGTTTATCTGCAATGACTGCCAGGGCAAGTGAGGACCAACAAGACAATTCCTGCCTAGCACCTTCCTTGGAGGAGAGAGAGTGCAACGTTTCATTTTAGCATTTTGTCGCTCACGAGGGAGACAAACTGCTTTTCCTGTTTGCAAGGCTAGGAAAGAGCAGAGCCCCAGTCTTGCAGTTTATCTGCAATGACTGCCAGGGCAAGTGAGGACCAGCAAGACAATTCCTGCCTAGCACCTTCCTTGGAGGAGAGAGAGTGCAACGTTTCATTTTAGCATTTTGGCGCTCACAAGGGAGACGAACTTCTTTTGCTGTTTGCAAGGCTAGGAAAGAGCAGAGCCCCAGTCTTGCTGTTTATCTGCAATGACTGCCAGGGCAAGTGAGGACCAGCAAGACAATTCCTGGCTAGCACCTTCCTTGGAGGAGAGAGAGTGCAACGTTTCATTTTAGCATTTTGGCGGTCATGAGGGAAACAAACTTCTTTTGCTGTTTGCAAGGCTAGGAAAGAGCAGAGCCCAGTCTTGCAGTTTATCTGCAATGACTGCCAGGGCAAGTGAGGACCAGCAAGACAATTCCTGCCTAGCACCTTCCTTGGAGGAGAGAGAGTGCAACGTTTCATTTTAGCATTTTGGCGCTCACAAGGGAGACGAAATTCTTTTGCTGTTTGCAAGGCTAGGAAAGAGCAGAGCCCCTATCTTGCTGTGTACCTGCAATGACTGCCAGGGCAAGTGAGGACCAGCAAGACAATTCCTGCCTAGCACCTTCCTTGGAGGAGAGAGAGTGCAACGTTTCATTTTAGCAGTTTGGCGCTCACAAGGGAGACGAACTTCTTTTGCTGTTTGCAAGGCTAGGAAAGAGCAGAGCCCCAGTCTTGCTGTTTATCTGCAATGACTGCCAGGGCAAGTGAGGACCAGCAAGACAATTCCTGCCTAGCACCTTCCTTGGAGGAGAGAGAGTGCAACGTTTCATTTTAGCATTTTGGCGCTCACGAGGGAAACAAACTTCTTTTGCTGTTTGCAAGGCTAGGAAAGAGCAGAGCCCCAGTCTTGCAGTTTATCTGCAATGACTGCCAGGGCAAGTGAGGACCAGCAAGAAAATTCCTGCCTAGCACCTTCCTTGGAGGAGAGAGAGTGCAACGTTTCATTTTAGCATTTTGGCGCTCACAAGGGAGACGAACTTCTTTTGCTGTTTGCAAGGCTAGGAAAGAGCAGAGCCCCAGTCTTGCTGTTTATCTGCAATGACTGCCAGGGCAAGTGAGGACCAGCAAGACAATTCCTGGCTAGCACCTTCCTTGGAGGAGAGAGAGTGCAACGTTTCATTTTAGCATTTTGGCGCTCATGAGGGAAACAAACTTCTTTTGCTGTTTGCAAGGCTAGGAAAGAGCAGAGCCCAGTCTTGCAGTTTATCTGCAATGACTGCCAGGGCAAGTGAGGACCAGCAAGACAATTCCTGCCTAGCACCTTCCTTGGAGGAGAGAGAGTGCAACGTTTCATTTTAGCATTTTGGCGCTCACAAGGGAGATGAAATTCTTTTGCTGTTTGCAAGGCTAGGAAAGAGCAGAGCCCCTATCTTGCTGTGTACCTGCAATGACTGCCAGGGCAAGTGAGGACCAGCAAGACAATTCCTGCCTAGCACCTTCCTTGGAGGAGAGAGAGTGCAACGTTTCATTTTAGCAGTTTGGCGCTCACAAGGGAGACGAACTTCTTTTGCTGTTTGCAAGGCTAGGAAAGAGCAGAGCCCCAGTCTTGCTGTTTATCTGCAATGACTGCCAGGGCAAGTGAGGACCAGCAAGACAATTCCTGCCTAGCACCTTCCTTGGAGGAGAGAGAGTGCAACGTTTCATTTTAGCATTTTGGCGCTCACGAGGGAAAAAAACTTCTTTTGCTGTTTGCAAGGCTAGGAAAGAGCAGAGCCCCAGTCTTGCAGTTTATCTGCAATGACTGCCAGGGCAAGTGAGGACCAGCAAGAAAATTCCTGCCTAGCACCTTCCTTGGAGGAGAGAGAGTGCAACGTTTCATTTTAGCATTTTGGCGCTCACAAGGGAGACGAACTTCTTTTGCTGTTTGCAAGGCTAGGAAAGAGCAGAGCCCCAGTCTTGCAGTTTATCTGCAATGACTGCCAGGGCAAGTGAGGACCAGCAAGACAATTCCTGCCTAGCACCTTCCTTGGAGAAGAGAGAGTGCAACGTTTCATTTTAGCATTTTGGCGCTCACGAGGGAAACAAACTTCTTTTGCTGTTTGCAAGGCTAGGAAAGAGCAGAGCCCCAGTCTTGCAGTTTATCTGCAATGACTGCCAGGGCAAGTGAGGACCAGCAAGACAATTCCTGCCTAGCACCTTCCTTGGAGGAGAGAGAGTGCAACGTTTCATTTTAGCATTTTGGCGCTCACAAGGGAGACAAACTTCTTTTGCTGTTTGCAAGGCTAGGAAAGAGCAGATCCCCAGTCTTGCTGTTTATCAGCAATGACTGCCAGGGCAAGTGAGGACCAGCAAGACAATTCCTGCCTAGCACCTTCCTTGGAGGAGAGAGAGTGCAACGTTTCATTTTAGCTTTTTGGCGCTTACGAGGGAGACAAACTGCTTTGCCTGTTTGCAAGGCTAGGAAAGAGCAGAGCCCCAGTCTTGCTGTTTATCTGCAATGACTGCCAGGGCAAGTGAGGACCCCCAAGACAATTCCTGCCTAGCACCTTCCTTGGAGGAGAGAGAGTGCAACGTTTCATTTTAGCATTTTGGCGCTCACGATGGAGACAAATTTCTTTTCCTGTTTGCAAGGCTAGGAAAGAGCAGAGCCCCAGTCTTGCTGTTTATCTGCAATGACTGCCAGGGCAAGTGAGGACCAGCAAGACAATTCCTGCCTAGCGCCTTCCTTGGAGGAGAGAGAGTGCAACGTTTCATTTTAGCATTTTGGAGCTCACGAGCGAGACAAACTGCTTTGGCTGTTTGCAAGGCTAGGAAAGAGCAGAGCCCCAGTCTTGCTGTTTATCTGCAATGACTGCCAGGGCAAGTGAGGACCAGCAAGACAATTCCTGCCTAGCACCTTCCTTGGAGGAGAGAGAGTGCAACGTTTCATTTTAGCATTTTGGCGCTCACGAGGGAGACAAACTGCTTTGGCTGTTTGCAAGGGTACGAAAGAGCAGAGCCCCAGTCTTGCTGTGTATCTGCAATGACTACCAGGGCAATTGAGGACCAGCAAGACAATTCCTGCCTAGCACCTTCCTTGGAGGAGAGAGAGTGCAACGTTTCATTTTGCTTTTTGGAGTGCGAGATTGAGAAAAAGCACAGTGTCTGTTGACAAGGGTAGGAAAGAGCAGAGCCCGAGTCTTGCTGTTTATCTGCAATGACTGCCAGGGCAAGTGAGGACCAGCAAGACAATTCCTGCCTAGCACCTTCCTTGGAGGAGAGAGAGTGCAACGTTTCATTTTAGCAGTTTGGCGCTCACGAGGGAGACAAACTGCTTTGGCTGTTTGCAAGGCTAGGAAAGAGCAGAGCCCCAGTCTTGCTGTTTATCTGCAATGACTGCCAGGGCAAGTGAGGACCAGCAAGACAATTCCTGCCTAGCACCTTCCTTGGAGGAGAGAGAGTGCAACGTTTCATTTTAGCATTTTGGCGCTCACAAGGGAGACGAACTTCTTTTGCTGTTTGCAAGGTTAGGAAAGAGCAGAGCCCCAGTCTTGCTGTTTATCTGCAATGACTGCCAGGGCAAGTGAGGACCAGCAAGACAATTCCTGCCTAGCACCTTCCTTGGAGGAGAGAGAGTGCAACGTTTCATTTTGCTTTTTGGAGTGCGAGATTGAGAAAAAGCACAGGGCTTGTTGACAAGGGTAGGAAAGAGCAGAGCCCGAGTCTTGCTGTTTATCTTCAATGACTGCCAGGGCAAGTGAGGACCAGCAAGACAATTCCTGCCTAGCTCCTTCCTTGGAGGAGAGAGAGTGCAACGTTTCATTTTAGCATTTTGGCGCTCACGAGGGAGACAAACTGCTTTGGCTGTTTGCAAGGCTAGGAAAGAGCAGAGCCCCAGTCTTGCTGTGTATCTGCAATGACTGCCAGGGCAATTGAGGACCAGCAAGACAATTCCTGCCTAGCACCTTCCTTGGAGGAGAGAGAGTGCAACGTTTCATTTTGCTTTTTGGAGTGCGAGATTGAGAAAAAGCACAGTGTCTGTTGACAAGGGTAGGAAAGAGCAGAGCCCGAGTCTTGCTGTTTATCTGCAATGACTGCCAGGGCAAGTGAGGACCAACAAGACAATTCCTGCCTAGCACCTTCCTTGGAGGAGAGAGAGTGCAACGTTTCATTTTAGCATTTTGTCGCTCACGAGGGAGACAAACTGCTTTTCCTGTTTGCAAGGCTAGGAAAGAGCAGAGCCCCAGTCTTGCAGTTTATCTGCAATGACTGCCAGGGCAAGTGAGGACCAGCAAGACAATTCCTGCCTAGCACCTTCCTTGGAGGAGAGAGAGTGCAACGTTTCATTTTAGCATTTTGGCGCTCACAAGGGAGACGAACTTCTTTTGCTGTTTGCAAGGCTAGGAAAGAGCAGAGCCCCAGTCTTGCTGTTTATCTGCAATGACTGCCAGGGCAAGTGAGGACCAGCAAGACAATTCCTGGCTAGCACCTTCCTTGGAGGAGAGAGAGTGCAACGTTTCATTTTAGCATTTTGGCGCTCATGAGGGAAACAAACTTCTTTTGCTGTTTGCAAGGCTAGGAAAGAGCAGAGCCCAGTCTTGCAGTTTATCTGCAATGACTGCCAGGGCAAGTGAGGACCAGCAAGACAATTCCTGCCTAGCACCTTCCTTGGAGGAGAGAGAGTGCAACGTTTCATTTTAGCATTTTGGCGCTCACAAGGGAGACGAAATTCTTTTGCTGTTTGCAAGGCTAGGAAAGAGCAGAGCCCCTATCTTGCTGTGTACCTGCAATGACTGCCAGGGCAAGTGAGGACCAGCAAGACAATTCCTGCCTAGCACCTTCCTTGGAGGAGAGAGAGTGCAACGTTTCATTTTAGCAGTTTGGCGCTCACAAGGGAGACGAACTTCTTTTGCTGTTTGCAAGGCTAGGAAAGAGCAGAGCCCCAGTCTTGCTGTTTATCTGCAATGACTGCCAGGGCAAGTGAGGACCAGCAAGACAATTCCTGCCTAGCACCTTCCTTGGAGGAGAGAGAGTGCAACGTTTCATTTTAGCATTTTGGCGCTCACGAGGGAAACAAACTTCTTTTGCTGTTTGCAAGGCTAGGAAAGAGCAGAGCCCCAGTCTTGCAGTTTATCTGCAATGACTGCCAGGGCAAGTGAGGACCAGCAAGACAATTCCTGCCTAGCACCTTCCTTGGAGGAGAGAGAGTGCAACGTTTCATTTTAGCATTTTGGCGCTCACAAGGGAGACGAACTTCTTTTGCTGTTTGCAAGGCTAGGAAAGAGCAGAGCCCCAGTCTTGCAGTTTATCTGCAATGACTGCCAGGGCAAGTGAGGACCAGCAAGACAATTCCTGCCTAGCACCTTCCTTGGAGGAGAGAGAGTGCAACGTTTCATTTTAGCATTTTGGCGCTCACAAGGGAGAGAAACTTCTTTTGCTGTTTGCAAGGCTAGGAAAGAGCAGAGCCCCAGTCTTGCTGTTTATCTTCAATGACTGCCAGGGCAAGTGAGGACCAGCAAGACAATTCCTGCCTAGCACCTTCCTTGGAGGAGAGAGAGTTCAACGTTTCATTTTAGCATTTTGGCGCTCACGAGGGAGACAAACTGCTTTGGCTGTTTGCAAGGCTAGGAAAGAGCAGAGCCCCAGTCTTGCTGTTTATCTGCAATGACTGCCAGGGCAAGTGAGGACCAGCAAGACAATTCCTGCCTAGCACCTTCCTTGGACGAGAGAGAGTGCAACGTTTCATTTTAGCATTTTGGCGCTCACAAGGGAGACGAACTTCTTTTGCTGTTTGCAAGGCTAGGAAAGAGCAGAGCCCCAGTCTTGCTGTTTATCTGCAATGACTGCCAGGGCAAGTGAGGACCAGCAAGACAATTCCTGCCTAGCACCTTCCTTGGAGGAGAGAGAGTGCAACGTTTCATTTTAGCATTTTGGCGCTCACGAGCGAGACAAACAGCTTTGGCTGTTTGCAAGGCTAGGAAAGAGCAGAGCCCCAGTCTTGCAGTTTATCTGCAATGACTGCCAGGGCAAGTGAGGACCAGCAAGACAATTCCTGCCTAGCACCTTCCTTGGAGGAGAGAGAGTGCAACGTTTCATTTTAGCATTTTGGCGCTCACGAGGGAGACAAACTGCTTTGGCTGTTTGCAAGGCTAGGAAAGAGCAGAGCCCCAGTCTTGCTGTTTATCTGCAATGACTGCCAGGGCAAGTGAGGACCAGCAAGACAATTCCTGCCTAGCACCTTCCTTGGAGGAGAGAGAGTGCAACGTTTCATTTTAGCATTTTGGCGCTCACGAGGGAAAAAAACTTCTGCTGTTTGCAAGGCTAGGAAAGAGCAGAGCCCCAGTCTTGCAGTTTATCTGCAATGACTGCCAGGGCAAGTGAGGACCAGCAAGACAATTCCTGCCTAGCACCTTCCTTGGAGGAGAGAGAGTGCAAAGTTTCATTTTAGCATTTTGGCGCTCACGAGGGAGACAAACTTCTTTTGCTGTTTGCAAGGCTAGGAAAGAGCAGAGCCCCAGTCTTGCTGTTTATCTGCAATGACTGCCAGGGCAAGTGAGGACCAGCAAGACAATTCCTGCCTAGCACCTTCCTTGGAGGAGAGAGAGTGCAACGTTTCATTTTAGCATTTTGGCGCTCACGATGGAGACAAACTTCTTTTGCTGTTTGCAAGGCTAGGAAAGAGCAGAGCCCCAGTCTTGCAGTTTATCTGCAATGACTGCCAGGGCAAGTGAGGACCAGCAAGACAATTCCTGCCTAGCACCTTCCTTGGAGGAGAGAGAGTGCAACGTTTCATTTTAGCATTTTGGCGCTCACGAGGGAGACAAACTGCTTTGGCTGTTTGCAAGGCTAGGAAAGAGCAGAGCCCCAGTCTTGCTGTTTATCTGCAATGACTGCCAGGGCAAGTGAGGACCAGCAAGACAATTCCTGCCTAGCACCTTCCTTGGAGGAGAGAGAGTGCAACGTTTCATTTTAGCATTTTGGCGCTCACGAGCGAGACAAAGAGTTTTGGCTGTTTGCAAGGCTAGGAAAGAGCAGAGCCCCAGTCTTGCAGTTTATCTGCAATGACTGCCAGGGCAAGTGAGGACCAGCAAGACAATTCCTGCCTAGCACCTTCCTTGGAGGAGAGAGAGTGCAACGTTTCATTTTAGCATTTTGGCTCTCATGAGGGAGACAAACTGCTTTGGCTGTTTGCAAGGCTAGGAAAGAGCAGAGCCCCAGTCTTGCTGTTTATCTGCAATGACTGCCAGGGCAAGTGAGGACCAGCAAGACAATTCCTGCCTAGCACCTTCCTTGGAGGAGAGAGAGTGCAACGTTTCATTTTAGCATTTTGGCGCTCACGAGGGAAACAAACTTCTGCTGTTTGCAAGGCTAGGAAAGAGCAGAGCCCCAGTCTTGCAGTTTATCTGCAATGACTGCCAGGGCAAGTGAGGACCAGCAAGACAATTCCTGCCTAGCACCTTCCTTGGAGGAGAGAGAGTGCAAAGTTTCATTTTAGCATTTTGGCGCTCACGAGGGAGACAAACTTCTTTTGCTGTTTGCAAGGCTAGGAAAGAGCAGAGCCCCAGTCTTGCTGTTTATCTGCAATGACTGCCAGGGCAAGTGAGGACCAGCAAGACAATTCCTGCCTAGCACCTTCCTTGGAGGAGAGAGAGTGCAACGTTTCATTTTAGCATTTTGGCGCTCTAAGAGGGAGACGAAATGCTTTGGCTGTTTGCAAGGCTAGGAAAGAGCAGAGCCCCAGTCTTGCTGTTTATGTGCAATGACTGCCAGGGCAAGTGAGGACCAGCAAGACAATTCCTGCCTAGCACCTTCCTTGGAGGAGAGAGAGTGCAACGTTTCATTTTAGCATTTTGGCGCTCACAAGGGAGACGAACTTCTTTTGCTGTTTGCAAGGCTAGGAAAGAGCAGAGCCCCAGTCTTGCTGTTTATCTGCAATGACTGCCAGGGCAAGTGAGGACCAGCAAGACAATTCCTGCCTAGCACCTTCCTTGGAGGAGAGAGAGTGCAACGTTTCATTTTAGCATTTTGGCGCTCACGAGCGAGACAAACTGCTTTGGCTGTTTGCAAGGCTAGGAAAGTGCAGAGCCCCAGTCTTGCTGTTTATCTGCAATGACTGCCAGGGCAAGTGAGGACCAGCAAGACAATTCCTGCCTAGCACCTTCCTTGGAGGAGAGAGAGTGCAACGTTTCATTTTAGCATTTTGGCGCTCACGAGGGAGACAAACTGCTTTGGCTGTTTGCAAGGCTAGGAAAGAGCAGAGCCCCAGTCTTGCTGTTTATCTGCAATGACTGCCAGGGCAAGTGAGGACCAGTAAGACAATTCCTGCCTAGCACCTTCCTTGGAGGAGAGAGAGTGCAACGTTTCATTTTAGCATTTTGGCGCTCACGAGGGAGACAAATTTCTTTTCCTGTTTGCAAGGCTAGGAAAGAGCAGAGCCCCAGTCTTGCTGTTTATCTGCAATGACTGCCAGGGCAAGTGAGGACCAGCAAGACAATTCCTGCCTAGCACCTTCCTTGGAGGAGAGAGAGTGCAACGTTTCATTTTAGCTTTTTGGCGCTCACGAGGGAGACAAACTGCTTTGGCTGTTTGCAAGGCTAGGAAAGAGCAGAGCCCCAGTCTTGCTGTTTATCTGCAATGACTGCCAGGGCAAGTGAGGACCAGCAAGACAATTCCTGCCTAGCACCTTCCTTGGAGGAGAGAGAGTGCAACGTTTCATTTTGCTTTTTGGAGTGCGAGATTGAGAAAAAGCACAGTGTCGGTTTGCATGGGTAGGAAAGAGCAGAGCCCGAGTCTTGCTGTTTATCTGCAATGACTGCCAGGGCAAGTGAGGACCAGCAAGACAATTCCTGCCTAGCACCTTCCTTGGAGGAGAGAGAGTGCAACGTTTCATTTTAGCATTTTGGCGCTCACGAAGGAGACAAACTGCTTCGGCTGTTTACAAGGCTAGGAAAGAGCAGAGCCCCAGTCTTGCTGTTTATCTGCAATGACTGCCAGGGCAAGTGAGGACCAGCAAGACAGTTCCTGCCTAGCACCTTCCTTGGAGGAGAGAGAGTGCAACGTTTCATTTTAGCATTTTGGCGCTCTAAGAGGGAGACGAAATGCTTTGGCTGTTTGCAAGGCTAGGAAAGAGCAGAGCCCCAGTCTTGCTGTTTATGTGCAATGACTGCCAGGGCAAGTGAGGACCAGCAAGACAATTCCTGCCTAGCACCTTCCTTGGAGGAGAGAGAGTGCAACGTTTCATTTTAGCATTTTGGCGCTCACAAGGGAGACGAACTTCTTTTGCTGTTTGCAAGGCTAGGAAAGAGCAGAGCCCCAGTCTTGCTGTTTATCTGCAATGACTGCCAGGGCAAGTGAGGACCAGCAAGACAATTCCTGCCTAGCACCTTCCTTGGAGGAGAGAGAGTGCAACGTTTCATTTTAGCATTTTGGCGCTCACGAGCGAGACAAACTGCTTTGGCTGTTTGCAAGGCTAGGAAAGAGCAGAGCCCCAGTCTTGCTGTTTATCTGCAATGACTGCCAGGGCAAGTGAGGACCAGCAAGACAATTCCTGCCTAGCACCTTCCTTGGAGGAGAGAGAGTGCAACGTTTCATTTTAGCATTTTGGCGCTCACGAGGGAGACAAACTGCTTTGGCTGTTTGCAAGGCTAGGAAAGAGCAGAGCCCCAGTCTTGCTGTTTATCTGCAATGACTGCCAGGGCAAGTGAGGACCAGTAAGACAATTCCTGCCTAGCACCTTCCTTGGAGGAGAGAGAGTGCAACGTTTCATTTTAGCATTTTGGCGCTCACGAGGGAGACAAATTTCTTTTCCTGTTTGCAAGGCTAGGAAAGAGCAGAGCCCCAGTCTTGCTGTTTATCTGCAATGACTGCCAGGGCAAGTGAGGACCAGCAAGACAATTCCTGCCTAGCACCTTCCTTGGAGGAGAGAGAGTGCAACGTTTCATTTTAGCTTTTTGGCGCTCACGAGGGAGACAAACTGCTTTGGCTGTTTGCAAGGCTAGGAAAGAGCAGAGCCCCAGTCTTGCTGTTTATCTGCAATGACTGCCAGGGCAAGTGAGGACCAGCAAGACAATTCCTGCCTAGCACCTTCCTTGGAGGAGAGAGAGTGCAACGTTTCATTTTAGCATTTTGGCGCTCACGAGGGAAACAAACTTCTTTTGCTGTTTGCAAGGCTAGGAAAGAGCAGAGCCCCAGTCTTGCTGTTTATCTGCAATGACTGCCAGGGCAAGTGAGGACCAGCAAGACAATTCCAGCCTGGCACCTTCCCTGGAGGAGAGAGAGTGCATCGTTTCATTTTGCTTTTTGGCGTGCGAGATTGAGAAAAAGCACAGTGTCTGTTGACAAGGGTAGGAAAGAGCAGAGCCCCAGTCTTGCTGTTTATCTGCAATGACTGCCAGGGCAAGTGAGGACCAGCAAGACAATTCCTGCCTAGCACCTTCCTTGGAGGAGAGAGAGTGCAACGTTTCATTTTAGCATTTTGGCGCTCACGAGCGAGACAAACTGCTTTGGCTGTTTGCAAGGCTAGGAAAGAGCAGAGCCCCAGTCTTGCTGTTTATCTGCAATGACTGCCAGGGCAAGTGAGGACCAGGAAGACAATTCCTGCCTAGCACCTTCCTTGGAGGAGAGAGAGTGCAACGTTTCATTTTAGCATTTTGGCGCTCACGAGGGAGACAAACTGCTTTTGCTCTTTCAAGGCTAGGAAAGAGCAGAGCCCCAGTCTTGCTGTTTATCTGCAATGACTGCCAGGGCAAGTGAGGACCAGGAAGACAATTCCTGCCTAGCACCTTCCTTGGAGGAGAGAGAGTGCAACGTTTCATTTTGCTTTTTGGAGTGCGAGATTGAGAAAAAGCACAGTGTCGGTTTGCATGGGTAGGAAAGAGCAGAGCCCGAGTCTTGCTGTTTATCTGCAATGACTGCCAGGGCAAGTGAGGACCAGCAAGACAATTCCTGCCTAGCACCTTCCTTGGAGGAGAGAGAGTGCAACGTTTCATTTTAGCATTTTGGCGTTCACGAGGGAGACAAACTGCTTTGGCTGTTTGCAAGGCTAGGAAAGAGCAGAGCCCCAGTCTTGCTGTTTATCTGCAATGACTGCCAGGGCAAGTGAGGACCAGCAAGACAATTCCTGCCTAGCACCTTCCTTGGAGGAGAGAGAGTGCAACGTTTCATTTTAGCATTTTGGCGCTCACGAGGGAGACAAATTTCTTTTCCTGTTTGCAAGGCTAGGAAAGAGCAGAGCCCCAGTCTTGCTGTTTATCTGCAATGACTGCCAGGGCAAGTGAGGACCAGCAAGACAATTCCTGCCTAGCACCTTCCTTGGAGGAGAGAGAGTGCAACGTTTCATTTTATTTTTTTAGTGCGAGATTGAGAAAAAGCACAGTGTCGGTTTGCATTGGTAGGAAAGAGCAGAGCCCGAGTCTTGCTGTTTATCTGCAATGACTGCCAGGGCAAGTGAGGACCAGCAAGACAATTCCTGCCTAGCACCTTCCTTGGAGGAGAGAGAGTGCAACGTTTCATTTTAACATTTTGGCGTTCACGAGGGAGACAAACTGCTTTGGCTGTTTGCAAGGGTAGGAAAGAGCAGAGCCCCAGTCTTGCTGTTTGTCTGCAATGACTGCCAGGGCAAGTGAGGACCAGCAAGACAATTCCTGCCTAGCACCTTCCTTGGAGGAGAGAGAGTGCAACGTTTCATTTTAACATTTTGGCGTTCACGAAGAGACAAACTGCTTTGGCTGTTTGCAAGGCTATGAAAGAGCAGAGCCGCAGTCTTGCTGTTTGTCTGCAATGACTGCCAGGGCAAGTGAGGACCAGCAAGACAATTCCTGCCTAGCACCTTCCTTGGAGGAGAGAGAGTGCAACGTTTCATTTTAGCATTTTGGCGCTCACGAGGGAGACGAACTTCTTTTGCTGTTTGCAAGGCTAGGAAAGAGAATAGCCCGAGTCTTGCTGTTTATCTGCAATGACTGCCAGGGCAAGTGAGGACCAGCAAGACAATTCCTGCCTAGCACCTTCCTTGGAGGAGAGAGAGTGCAACGTTTCATTTTGCTTTTTGGAGTGCGAGATTGAGAAAAAGCACAGTGTCTGTTTGCAAGGGTAGGAAAGAGCAGAGCCCCAGTCTTGGTGTTTATCTGCAATGACTGCCAGGGCAAGTGAGGACCAGCAAGACAATTCCTGCCTAGCACCTTCCTTGGAGGAGAGAGAGTGCAACGTTTCATTTTAGCATTTTGGCGCTCACAAGGGAGACGAACTTCTTTTGCTGTTTGCAAGGCTATGAAAGAGCAGAGCCCCAGTCTTGCTGTTTATGTGCAATGACTGCCAGGGCAAGTGAGGACCAGCAAGACAATTCCTGCCTAGCACCTTCCTTGGAGGAGAGAGAGTGCAACGTTTCATTTTGCTTTTTGGAGTGCGAGATTGAGAAAAAGAACAGTGTCTGTTTGCAAGGGTACGAAAGAGCAGAGCCCCAGTCTTGCTGTTTATCTGCAATGACTGCCAGGGCAAGTGAGGACCAGCAAGACAATTCCTGCCTAGCACCTTCCTTGGAGGAGAGAGAGTGCAACGTTTCATTTTAGCATTTTGGCGCTCTACGAGGGAGACAAAATGCTTTGGCTGTTTGCAAGGCTAGGAAAGAGCAGAGCCCCAGTCTTGCTGTTTATCTGCAATGACTGCCAGGGCAAGTGAGGACCAGCAAGACAATTCCTGCCTAGCACCTTCCTTGGAGGAGAGAGAGTGCAACGTTTCATTTTAGCATTTTGGCGCTCACGAAGGAGACAAACTGCTTCGGCTGTTTACAAGGCTAGGAAAGAGCAGAGCCCCAGTCTTGCTGTTTATCTGCAATGACTGCCAGGGCAAGTGAGGACCAGCAAGACAGTTCCTGCCTAGCACCTTCCTTGGAGGAGAGAGAGTGCAACGTTTCATTTTGCTTTTTGGAGTGCGAGAGTGAGAAAAAGCAGAGTGCCTGTTTGCAAGGCTAGGAAAGAGCAGAGCCCCAGTCTTGCTGTTTATCTGCAATGACTGCCAGGGCAAGTGAGGACCAGCAAGACAATTCCTGCCTAGCACCTTCCTTGGAGGAGAGAGAGTGCAACGTTTCATTTTAGCATTTTGGCGCTCACAAGGGAGACGAACTTCTTTTGCTGTTTGCAAGGCTAGGAAAGAGCAGAGCCCCAGTCTTGCTGTTTATGTGCAATGACTGCCAGGGCAAGTGAGGACCAGCAAGACAATTCCTGCCTAGCACCTTCCTTGGAGGAGAGAGAGTGCAACGTTACATTTTGCTTTTTGGAGTGCGAGATTGAGAAAAAGCACAGTGTCTGTTTGCAAGGGTACGAAAGAGCAGAGCCCCAGTCTTGCTGTTTATCTGCAATGACTGCCAGGGCAAGTGAGGACCAGCAAGACAATTCCTGACTAGCACCTTCCTTGGAGGAGAGAGAGTGCAACGTTTCATTTTAGCATTTTGGCGCTCACAAGGGAGACGAACTTCTTTTGCTGTTTGCAAGGCTATGAAAGAGCAGAGCCCCAGTCTTGCTGTTTATCTGCAATGACTGCCAGGGCAAGTGAGGACCAGCAAGACAATTCCTGCCTAGCACCTTCCTTGGAGGAGAGAGAGTGCAACGTTTCATTTTGCTTTTTGGAGTGCGAGATTGAGAAAAAGAACAGTGTCTGTTTGCAAGGGTACGAAAGAGCAGAGCCCCAGTCTTGCTGTTTATCTGCAATGACTGCCAGGGCAAGTGAGGACCAGCAAGACAATTCCTGCCTAGCACCTTCCTTGGAGGAGAGAGAGTGCAACGTTTCATTTTGCTTTTTGGAGTGCGAGATTGAGAAAAAGAACAGTGTCTGTTTGCAAGGGTACGAAAGAGCAGAGCCCCAGTCTTGCTGTTTATCTGCAATGACTGCCAGGGCAAGTGAGGACCAGCAAGACAATTCCTGCCTAGCACCTTCCTTGGAGGAGAGAGAGTGCAACGTTTCATTTTAGCATTTTGGCGCTCACAAGGGAGACGAACTGCATTGGCTGTTTGCAAGGCTAGGAAAGAGCAGAGCCCCAGTCTTGCTGCTTATCTGCAATGACTGCCAGGGCAAGTGAGGACCAGCAAGACAATTCCTGCCTAGCACCTTCCTTGGAGGAGAGAGAGTGCAGCGTTTCATTTTGCTTTTTGGAGTGCGAGATTGAGAAAAAGAACAGTGTCTGTTTGCAAGGGTACGAAAGAGCAGAGCCCCAGTCTTGCTGTTTATCTGCAATGACTGCCAGGGCAAGTGAGGACCAGCAAGACAATTCCTGCCTAGCACCTTCCTTGGAGGAGAGAGAGTGCAACGTTTCATTTTAGCATTTTGGCGCTCACAAGGGAGACGAACTTCTTTTGCTGTTTGCAAGGCTAGGAAAGAGCAGAGCCCCAGTCTTGCTGTTTATCTGCAATGACTGCCAGGGCAAGTGAGGACCAGCAAGACAATTCCTGCCTAGCACCTTCCTTGGAGGAGAGAGAGTGCAACGTTTCATTTTGCTTTTTGGAGTGCGAGATTGAGAAAAAGAACAGTGTCTGTTTGCAAGGGTACGAAAGAGCAGAGCCCCAGTCTTGCTGTTTATCTGCAATGACTGCCAGGGCAAGTGAGGACCAGCAAGACAATTCCTGCCTAGCACCTTCCTTGGAGGAGAGAGAGTGCAACGTTTCATTTTGCTTTTTGGAGTGCGAGATTGAGAAAAAGAACAGTGTGTGTTTGCAAGGGTACGAAAGAGCAGAGCCCCAGTCTTGCTGTTTATCTGCAATGACTGCCAGGGCAAGTGAGGACCAGCAAGACAATTCCTGCCTAGCACCTTCCTTGGAGGAGAGAGAGTGCAACGTTTCATTTTAGCATTTTGGCGCTCACAAGGGAGACGAACTGCATTGGCTGTTTGCAAGGCTAGGAAAGAGCAGAGCCCCAGTCTTGCTGCTTATCTGCAATGACTGCCAGGGCAAGTGAGGACCAGCAAGACAATTCCTGCCTAGCACCTTCCTTGGAGGAGAGAGAGTGCAGCGTTTCATTTTGCTTTTTGGAGTGCGAGATTGAGAAAAAGAACAGTGTCTGTTTTCAAGGGTACGAAAGAGCAGAGCCCCAGTCTTGCTGTTTATCTGCAATGACTGCCAGGGCAAGTGAGGACCAGCAAGACAATTCCTGCCTAGCACCTTCCTTGGAGGAGAGAGAGTGCAACGTTTCATTTTAGCATTTTGGCGCTCACAAGGGAGACGAACTTCTTTTGCTGTTTGCAAGGCTAGGAAAGAGCAGAGCCCCAGTCTTGCTGTTTATCTGCAATGACTGCCAGGGCAAGTGAGGACCAGCAAGACAATTCCTGCCTAGCACCTTCCTTGGAGGAGAGAGAGTGCAACGTTTCATTTTGCTTTTTGGAGTGCGAGATTGAGAAAAAGAACAGTGTCTGTTTGCAAGGGTACGAAAGAGCAGAGCCCCAGTCTTGCTGTTTATCTGCAATGACTGCCAGGGCAAGTGAGGACCAGCAAGACAATTCCTGCCTAGCACCTTCCTTGGAGGAGAGAGAGTGCAACGTTTCATTTTGCTTTTTGGAGTGCGAGATTGAGAAAAAGAACAGTGTGTGTTTGCAAGGGTACGAAAGAGCAGAGCCCCAGTCTTGCTGTTTATCTGCAATGACTGCCAGGGCAAGTGAGGACCAGCAAGACAATTCCTGCCTAGCACCTTCCTTGGAGGAGAGAGAGTGCAACGTTTCATTTTAGCATTTTGGCGCTCACAAGGGAGACGAACTGCATTGGCTGTTTGCAAGGCTAGTAAAGAGCAGAGCCCCAGTCTTGCTGCTTATCTGCAATGACTGCCAGGGCAAGTGAGGACCAGCAAGACAATTCCTGCCTAGCACCTTCCTTGGAGGAGAGAGAGTGCAACGTTTCATTTTAGCATTTTGGCGCTCTAAGAGGGAGACGAAATGCTTTGGCTGTTTGCAAGGCTAGGAAAGAGCAGAGCCCCAGTCTTGCTGTTTATCTGCAATGACTGCCAGGGCAAGTGAGGACCAGCAAGACAATTCCTGCCTAGCACCTTCCTTGGAGGAGAGAGAGTGCAACGTTTCATTTTAGCATTTTGGCGCTCATAAGGGAGACAAACTGCTTTTGCTGTTTGCAAGGCTAGGATAGAGTAGAGCCCCAGTCTTGCTGTTTATCTGCAATGACTGCCAGGGCAAGTGAGGACCAGCAAGACAATTCCTGCCTAGCACCTTCCTTGGAGGAGAGAGAGTGCAACGTTTCATTTTAGCATTTTGGCGGTCACGAGGGAGACAAACTGCTTTGGCTGTTTGCAAGGCTAGGAAAGAGCAGAGCCCCAGTCTTGCTGTTTTTCTGCAATGACTGCCAGGGCAAGTGAGGACCAGCAAGACAATTCCTGCCTAGCACCTTCCTTGGAGGAGAGAGAGTGCAACGTTTCATTTTGCTTTTTGGAGTGCGAGATTGAGAAAAAGAACAGTGTCTGTTTGCAAGGGTAGGAAAGAGCAGAGCTCCAGTCTTGCTGTTTATCTGCAATGACTGCCAGGGCAAGTGAGGACCAGCAAGACAATTCCTGCCTAGCACCTTCCTTGGAGGAGAGAGAGTGCAACGTTTCATTTTAGCATTTTGGCGCTCACGAGGGAGACAAACTGCTTTGGCTGTTTGCAAGGCTAGGAAAGAGCAGAGCCCCAGTCTTGCTGTTTATCTGCAATGACTGCCAGGGCAAGTGAGGACCAGCAAGACAATTCCTGCCTAGCACCTTCCTTGGAGGAGAGAGAGTGCAACGTTTCATTTTAGCATTTTGGCGTTCACAAGCGAGACAAACTGCTTTGGCTGTTTGCAAGGCTAGGAAAGAGCAGAGCCCCAGTCTTGCTGTTTATCTGCAATGACTGCCAGGGCAAGTGAGGACCAGCAAGACAATTCCTGCCTAGCACCTTCCTTGGAGGAGAGAGAGTGCAACGTTTCATTTTGCTTTTTGGAGTGCGAGATTGAGAAAAAGCACAGTGTCGGTTTGCATGGGTAGGAAAGAGCAGAGCCCGAGTCTTGCTGTTTATCTGCAATGACTGCCAGGGCAAGTGAGGACCAGCAAGACAATTCCTGCCTAGCACCTTCCTTGGAGGAGAGAGAGTGCAACGTTTCATTTTAGCATTTTGGCGCTTACGAGGGAGACAAATTTCTTTTCCTGTTTGCAAGGCTAGGAAAGAGCAGAGCCCCAGTCTTGCTGTTTATCTGCAATGACTGCCAGGGCAAGTGAGGACCAGCAAGACAATTCCTGCCTAGCACCTTCCTTGGAGGAGAGAGAGTGCAACGTTTCATTTTAGCATTTTGGCGCTCACGAGGGAGACAAATTTCTTTTCCTGTTTGCAAGGCTAGGAAAGAGCAGAGCCCCAGTCTTGCTGTTTATCTGCAATGACTGCCAGGGCAAGTGAGGACCAGCAAGACAATTCCTGCCTAGCACCTTCCTTGGAGGAGAGAGAGTGCAACGTTTCATTTTAACATTTTGGCGTTCACGAGGGAGACAAACTGCTTTGGCTGTTTGCAAGGGTAGGAAAGAGCAGAGCCCCAGTCTTGCTGTTTGTCTGCAATGACTGCCAGGGCAAGTGAGGACCAGCAAGACAATTCCTGCCTAGCACCTTCCTTGGAGGAGAGAGAGTGCAACGTTTCATTTTAACATTTTGGCGTTCACGAGGGAGACAAACTGCTTTGGCTGTTTGCAAGGCTATGAAAGAGCAGAGCCGCAGTCTTGCTGTTTGTCTGCAATGACTGCCAGGGCAAGTGAGGACCAGCAAGACAATTCCTGCCTAGCACCTTCCTTGGAGGAGAGAGAGTGCAACGTTTCATTTTAGCATTTTGGCGCTCACGAGGGAGACGAACTTCTTTTGCTGTTTGCAAGGCTAGGAAAGAGAATAGCCCGAGTCTTGCTGTTTATCTGCAATGACTGCCAGGGCAAGTGAGGACCAGCAAGACAATTCCTGCCTAGCACCTTCCTTGGAGGAGAGAGAGTGCAACGTTTCATTTTGCTTTTTGGAGTGCGAGATTGAGAAAAAGCACAGTGTCTGTTTGCAAGGGTAGGAAAGAGCAGAGCCCCAGTCTTGGTGTTTATCTGCAATGACTGCCAGGGCAAGTGAGGACCAGCAAGACAATTCCTGCCTAGCACCTTCCTTGGAGGAGAGAGAGTGCAACGTTTCATTTTAGCATTTTGGCGCTCACAAGGGAGACGAATTTCTTTTGCTGTTTGCAAGGCTATGAAAGAGCAGAGCCCCAGTCTTGCTGTTTATGTGCAATGACTGCCAGGGCAAGTGAGGACCAGCAAGACAATTCCTGCCTAGCACCTTCTTTGGAGGAGAGAGAGTGCAACGTTTCATTTTGCTTTTTGGAGTGCGAGATTGAGAAAAAGAACAGTGTCTGTTTGCAAGGGTACGAAAGAGCAGAGCCCGAGTCTTGCTGTTTATCTGCAATGACTGCCAGGGCAAGTGAGGACCAGCAAGACAATTCCTGCCTAGCACCTTCCTTGGAGGAGAGAGAGTGCAACGTTTCATTTTAGCATTTTGGCGCTCTACGAGGGAGACAAAATGCTTTGGCTGTTTGCAAGGCTAGGAAAGAGCAGAGCCCCAGTCTTGCTGTTTATCTGCAATGACTGCCAGGGCAAGTGAGGACCAGCAAGACAATTCCTGCCTAGCACCTTCCTTGGAGGAGAGAGAGTGCAACGTTTCATTTTAGCATTTTGGCGCTCACGAAGGAAACAAACTTCTTCGGCTGTTTACAAGGCTAGGAAAGAGCAGAGCCCCAGTCTTGCTGTTTATCTGCAATGACTGCCAGGGCAAGTGAGGACCAGCAAGACAGTTCCTGCCTAGCACCTTCCTTGGAGGAGAGAGAGTGCAACGTTTCATTTTGCTTTTTGGAGTGCGAGAGTGAGAAAAAGCAGAGTGCCTGTTTGCAAGGCTAGGAAAGAGCAGAGCCCCAGTCTTGCTGTTTATCTGCAATGACTGCCAGGGCAAGTGAGGACCAGCAAGACAATTCCTGCCTAGCACCTTCCTTGGAGGAGAGAGAGTGCAACGTTTCATTTTAGCATTTTGGCGCTCTAAGAGGGAGACGAAATGCTTTGGCTGTTTGCAAGGCTAGGAAAGAGCAGAGCCCCAGTCTTGCTGTTTATGTGCAATGACTGCCAGGGCAAGTGAGGACCAGCAAGACAATTCCTGCCTAGCACCTTCCTTGGAGGAGAGAGAGTGCAACGTTACATTTTGCTTTTTGGAGTGCGAGATTGAGAAAAAGCACAGTGTCTGTTTGCAAGGGTAGGAAAGAGCAGAGCCCCAGTCTTGCTGTTTATCTGCAATGACTGCCAGGGCAAGTGAGGACCAGCAAGACAATTCCTGACTAGCACCTTCCTTGGAGGAGAGAGAGTGCAACGTTTCATTTTAGCATTTTGGCGCTCACGAGGGAGACAAATTTCTTTTCCTGTTTGCAAGGCTAGGAAAGAGCAGAGCCCCAGTCTTGCTGTTTATCTGCAATGACTGCCAGGGCAAGTGAGGACCAGCAAGACAATTCCTGCCTAGCACCTTCCTTGGAGGAGAGAGAGTGCAACGTTTCATTTTAACATTTTGGCGTTCACGAGGGAGACAAACTGCTTTGGCTGTTTGCAAGGGTAGGAAAGAGCAGAGCCCCAGTCTTGCTGTTTGTCTGCAATGACTGCCAGGGCAAGTGAGGACCAGCAAGACAATTCCTGCCTAGCACCTTCCTTGGAGGAGAGAGAGTGCAACGTTTCATTTTAACATTTTGGCGTTCACGAGGGAGACAAACTGCTTTGGCTGTTTGCAAGGCTATGAAAGAGCAGAGCCGCAGTCTTGCTGTTTGTCTGCAATGACTGCCAGGGCAAGTGAGGACCAGCAAGACAATTCCTGCCTAGCACCTTCCTTGGAGGAGAGAGAGTGCAACGTTTCATTTTAGCATTTTGGCGCTCACGAGGGAGACGAACTTCTTTTGCTGTTTGCAAGGCTAGGAAAGAGAATAGCCCGAGTCTTGCTGTTTATCTGCAATGACTGCCAGGGCAAGTGAGGACCAGCAAGACAATTCCTGCCTAGCACCTTCCTTGGAGGAGAGAGAGTGCAACGTTTCATTTTGCTTTTTGGAGTGCGAGATTGAGAAAAAGCACAGTGTCTGTTTGCAAGGGTAGGAAAGAGCAGAGCCCCAGTCTTGGTGTTTATCTGCAATGACTGCCAGGGCAAGTGAGGACCAGCAAGACAATTCCTGCCTAGCACCTTCCTTGGAGGAGAGAGAGTGCAACGTTTCATTTTAGCATTTTGGCGCTCACAAGGGAGACGAACTTCTTTTGCTGTTTGCAAGGCTATGAAAGAGCAGAGCCCCAGTCTTGCTGTTTATGTGCAATGACTGCCAGGGCAAGTGAGGACCAGCAAGACAATTCCTGCCTAGCACCTTCCTTGGAGGAGAGAGAGTGCAACGTTTCATTTTGCTTTTTGGAGTGCGAGATTGAGAAAAAGAACAGTGTCTGTTTGCAAGGGTACGAAAGAGCAGAGCCCGAGTCTTGCTGTTTATCTGCAATGACTGCCAGGGCAAGTGAGGACCAGCAAGACAATTCCTGCCTAGCACCTTCCTTGGAGGAGAGAGAGTGCAACGTTTCATTTTAGCATTTTGGCGCTCTACGAGGGAGACAAAATGCTTTGGCTGTTTGCAAGGCTAGGAAAGAGCAGAGCCCCAGTCTTGCTGTTTATCTGCAATGACTGCCAGGGCAAGTGAGGACCAGCAAGACAATTCCTGCCTAGCACCTTCCTTGGAGGAGAGAGAGTGCAACGTTTCATTTTAGCATTTTGGCGCTCACGAAGGAAACAAACTTCTTCGGCTGTTTACAAGGCTAGGAAAGAGCAGAGCCCCAGTCTTGCTGTTTATCTGCAATGACTGCCAGGGCAAGTGAGGACCAGCAAGACAGTTCCTGCCTAGCACCTTCCTTGGAGGAGAGAGAGTGCAACGTTTCATTTTGCTTTTTGGAGTGCGAGAGTGAGAAAAAGCAGAGTGCCTGTTTGCAATGCTAGGAAAGAGCAGAGCCCCAGTCTTGCTGTTTATCTGCAATGACTGCCAGGGCAAGTGAGGACCAGCAAGACAATTCCTGCCTAGCACCTTCCTTGGAGGAGAGAGAGTGCAACGTTTCATTTTAGCATTTTGGCGCTCTAAGAGGGAGACGAAATGCTTTGGCTGTTTGCAAGGCTAGGAAAGAGCAGAGCCCCAGTCTTGCTGTTTATGTGCAATGACTGCCAGGGCAAGTGAGGACCAGCAAGACAATTCCTGCCTAGCACCTTCCTTGGAGGAGAGAGAGTGCAACGTTTCATTTTGCTTTTTGGAGTGCGAGATTGAGAAAAACAACAGTGTCTGTTTGCAAGGGTACGAAAGAGCAGAGCCCCAGTCTTGCTGTTTATCTGCAATGACTGCCAGGGCAAGTGAGGACCAGCAAGACAATTCCTGCCTAGCACCTTCCTTGGAGGAGAGAGAGTGCAACGTTTCATTTTGCTTTTTGGAGTGCGAGATTGAGAAAAAGAACAGTGTCTGTTTGCAAGGGTACGAAAGAGCAGAGCCCCAGTCTTGCTGTTTATCTGCAATGACTGCCAGGGCAAGTGAGGACCAGCAAGACAATTCCTGCCTAGCACCTTCCTTGGAGGAGAGAGAGTGCAACGTTTCATTTTAGCATTTTGGCGCTCACAAGGGAGATGAACTGCATTGGCTGTTTGCAAGGCTAGGAAAGAGCAGAGCCCCAGTCTTGCTGCTTATCTGCAATGACTGCCAGGGCAAGTGAGGACCAGCAAGACAATTCCTGCCTAGCACCTTCCTTGGAGGAGAGAGAGTGCAGCGTTTCATTTTGCTTTTTGGAGTGCGAGATTGAGAAAAAGAACAGTGTCTGTTTGCAAGGGTACGAAAGAGCAGAGCCCCAGTCTTGCTGTTTATCTGCAATGACTGCCAGGGCAAGTGAGGACCAGCAAGACAATTCCTGCCTAGCACCTTCCTTGGAGGAGAGAGAGTGCAACGTTTCATTTTAGCATTTTGGCGCTCACAAGGGAGACGAACTTCTTTTGCTGTTTGCAAGGCTAGGAAAGAGCAGAGCCCCAGTCTTGCTGTTTATCTGCAATGACTGCCAGGGCAAGTGAGGACCAGCAAGACAATTCCTGCCTAGCACCTTCCTTGGAGGAGAGAGAGTGCAACGTTTCATTTTGCTTTTTGGAGTGCGAGATTGAGAAAAAGAACAGTGTCTGTTTGCAAGGGTACGAAAGAGCAGAGCCCCAGTCTTGCTGTTTATCTGCAATGACTGCCAGGGCAAGTGAGGACCAGCAAGACAATTCCTGCCTAGCACCTTCCTTGGAGGAGAGAGAGTGCAACGTTTCATTTTGCTTTTTGGAGTGCGAGATTGAGAAAAAGAACAGTGTGTGTTTGCAAGGGTACGAAAGAGCAGAGCCCCAGTCTTGCTGTTTATCTGCAATGACTGCCAGGGCAAGTGAGGACCAGCAAGACAATTCCTGCCTAGCACCTTCCTTGGAGGAGAGAGAGTGCAACGTTTCATTTTAGCATTTTGGCGCTCACGAAGGAGACAAACTGCTTCGGCTGTTTACAAGGCTAGGAAAGAGCAGAGCCCCAGTCTTGCTGTTTATCTGCAATGACTGCCAGGGCAAGTGAGGACCAGCAAGACAATTCCTGCCTAGCACCTTCCTTGGAGGAGAGAGAGTGCAACGTTTCATTTTGCTTTTTGGAGTGCGAGAGTGAGAAAAATCAGAGTGCCTGTTTGCAAGGCTAGGAAAGAGCAGAGCCCCAGTCTTGCTGTTTATCTGCAATGACTGCCAGGGCAAGTGAGGACCAGCAAGACAATTCCTGCCTAGCACCTTCCTTGGAGGAGAGAGAGTGCAACGTTTCATTTTAGCATTTTGGCGCTCATAAGGGAGACAAACTGCTTTTGCTGTTTGCAAGGCTAGGATAGAGTAGAGCCCCAGTCTTGCTGTTTATCTGCAATGACTGCCAGGGCAAGTGAGGACCAGCAAGACAATTCCTGCCTAGCACCTTCCTTGGAGGAGAGAGAGTGCAACGTTTCATTTTAGCATTTTGGCGGTCACGAGGGAGACAAACTGCTTTGGCTGTTTGCAAGACTAGGAAAGAGCAGAGCCCCAGTCTTGCTGTTTTTCTGCAATGACTGCCAGGGCAAGTGAGGACCAGCAAGACAATTCCTGCCTAGCACCTTCCTTGGAGGAGAGAGAGTGCAACGTTTCATTTTGCTTTTTGGAGTGCGAGATTGAGAAAAAGAACAGTGTCTGTTTGCAAGGGTAGGAAAGAGCAGAGCTCAAGTCTTGCTGTTTATCTGCAATGACTGCCAGGGCAAGTGAGGACCAGCAAGACAATTCCTGCCTAGCACCTTCCTTGGAGGAGAGAGAGTGCAACGTTTCATTTTAGCATTTTGGCGCTCACGAGGGAGACAAACTGCTTTGGCTGTTTGCAAGGCTAGGAAAGAGCAGAGCCCCAGTCTTGCTGTTTATCTGCAATGACTGCCAGGGCAAGTGAGGACCAGCAAGACAATTCCTGCCTAGCACCTTCCTTGGAGGAGAGAGAGTGCAACGTTTCATTTTAGCATTTTGGCGTTCACAAGCGAGACAAACTGCTTTGGCTGTTTGCAAGGCTAGGAAAGAGCAGAGCCCCAGTCTTGCTGTTTATCTGCAATGACTGCCAGGGCAAGTGAGGACCAGCAAGACAATTCCTGCCTAGCACCTTCCTTGGAGGAGAGAGAGTGCAACGTTTCATTTTAGCATTTTGGCGCTCACGAGGGAGACAAACTGCTTTTGCTGTTTCAAGGCTAGGAAAGAGCAGAGCCCCAGTCTTGCTGTTTATCTGCAGAGACTGCCAGGGCAAGTGAGGACCAGCAAGACAATTCCTGCCTAGCACCTTCCTTGGAGGAGAGAGAGTGCAACGTTTCATTTTAGCATTTTGGCGCTCACAAGGGAGACGAACTTCTGCTGCTGTTTGCAAGGCTAGGAAAGAGCAGAGCCCCAGTCTTGCTGTTTATCTGCAATGACTGCCAGGGCAAGTGAGGACCAGCAAGACAATTCCTGCCTAGCACCTTCCTTGGAGGAGAGAGAGTGCAACGTTTCATTTTGCTTTTTGTAGTGCGAGATTGAGAAAAAGCACAGTGTCTGTTTGCAAGGGTAGGAAAGAGCAGAGACCGAGTCTTGCTGTTTATCTGCAATGACTGCCAGGGCAAGTGAGGACCAGCAAGACAATTCCTGCCTAGCACCTTCCTTGGAGGAGAGAGAGTGCAACGTTTCATTTTAACATTTTGGCGTTCACGAGGGAGACAAACTGCTTTGGCTGTTTGCAAGGCTAGGAAAGAGCAGAGCCCCAGTCTTGCTGTTTATCTGCAATGACTGCCAGGGCAAGTGAGGACCAGCAAGACAATTCCTGCCTAGCACCTTCCTTGGAGGAGAGAGAGTGCAACGTTTCATTTTAGCATTTTGGCGCTCACGAGGGAGACAAACTGCTTTTGCTGTTTGCAAGGCTAGGAAAGAGCAGAGCCCCAGTCTTGCTGTTTATCTGCAGTGACTGCCAGGGCAAGTGAGGACCAGCAAAACAATTCCAGCCTAACACCTTCCTTGGAGGAGAGAGAGTGCAACGTTTCATTTTGCTTTTTGGAGTGCGAGAGTGAGAAAAAGCACAGTGTCTGTTTGCATGGGTAGGAAAGAGCAGAGCCCGAGTCTTGCTGTTTATCTGCAATGACTGCCAGGGCAAGTGAGGACCAGCAAGACAATTCCTGCCTAGCACCTTCCTTGGAGGAGAGAGAGTGCAACGTTTCATTTTAGCATTTTGGCGCTCACGAGGGAGACAAACTGCTTTGGCTGTTTGCAAGGCTAGGAAAGAGCAGAGCCCCAGTCTTGCTGTTTATCTGCAATGACTGCCAGGGCAAGTGAGGACCAGCAAGACAATTCCTGCCTAGCACCTTCCTTGGAGGAGAGAGAGTGCAACGTTTCATTTTGCTTTTTGGAGTGCGAGATTGAGAAAAAGAACAGTGTCTGTTTGCAAGGGTAGGAAAGAGCAGAGCTCCAGTCTTGCTGTTTATCTGCAATGACTGCCAGGGCAAGTGAGGACCAGCAAGACAATTCCTGCCTAGCACCTTCCTTGGAGGAGAGAGAGTGCAACGTTTCATTTTAGCATTTTGGCGCTCACGAGGGAGACAAACTGCTTTTGCTGTTTCAAGGCTAGGAAAGAGCAGAGCCCCAGTCTTGCTGTTTATCTGCAGTGACTGCCAGGGCAAGTGAGGACCAGGAAGACAATTCCTGCCTAGCACCTTCCTTGGAGGAGAGAGAGTGCAGCGTTTCATTTTGCTTTTTGGAGTGCGAGATTGAGAAAAAGAACAGTGTCTGTTTGTAAGGGTACGAAAGAGCAGAGCCCCAGTCTTGCTGTTTATCTGCAATGACTGCCAGGGCAAGTGAGGACCAGCAAGACAATTCCTGCCTAGCACCTTCCTTGGAGAAGAGAGAGTGCAACGTTTCATTTTAGCATTTTGGCACTCACAAGGGAGACGAACTTCTTTTGCTGTTTGCAAGGCTATGAAAGAGCAGAGCCCCAGTCTTGCTGTTTATCTGCAATGACTGCCAGGGCAAGTGAGGACCAGCAAGACAATTCCTGCCTAGCACCTTCCTTGGAGGAGAGAGAGTGCAACGTTTCATTTTGCTTTTTGGAGTGCGAGATTGAGAAAAAGAACAGTGTCTGTTTGCAAGGGTACGAAAGAGCAGAGCCCCAGTCTTGCTGTTTATCTGCAATGACTGCCAGGGCAAGTGAGGACCAGCAAGACAATTCCTGCCTAGCACCTTCCTTGGAGGAGAGAGAGTGCAACGTTTCATTTTAACATTTTGGAGTGCGAGATTGAGAAAAAGAACAGTGTGTGTTTGCAAGGGTACGAAAGAGCAGAGCCCCAGTCTTGCTGTTTATCTGCAATGACTGCCAGGGCAAGTGAGGACCAGCAAGACAATTCCTGCCTAGCACCTTCCTTGGAGGAGAGAGAGTGCAACGTTTCATTTTAGCATTTTGGCGCTCACAAGGGAGACGAACTGCATTGGCTGTTTGCAAGGCTAGTAAAGAGCAGAGCCCCAGTCTTGCTGCTTATCTGCAATGACTGCCAGGGCAAGTGAGGACCAGCAAGACAATTGCTGCCTAGCACCTTCCTTGGAGGAGAGAGAGTGCAACGTTTCATTTTAGCATTTTGGCGCTCACGAGGGAGACAAACTGCTTTTGCTGTTTGCAAGGCTAGTAAAGAGCAGAGCCCCAGTCTTGCTGTTTATCTGCAATGACTGCCAGGGCAAGTGAGGACCAGCAAGACAATTCCTGCCTAGCACCTTCCTTGGAGGAGAGAGAGTGCAACGTTTCATTTTAGCATTTTGGCGGTCACGAGGGAGACAAACTGCTTTGGCTGTTTGCAAGGCTAGGAAAGAGCAGAGCCCCAGTCTTGCTGTTTTTCTGCAATGACTGCCAGGGCAAGTGAGGACCAGCAAGACAATTCCTGCCTAGCACCTTCCTTGGAGGAGAGAGAGTGCAACGTTTCATTTTGCTTTTTGGAGTGCGAGATTGAGAAAAAGAACAGTGTCTGTTTGCAAGGGTAGGAAAGAGCAGAGCTCCAGTCTTGCTGTTTATCTGCAATGACTGCCAGGGCAAGTGAGGACCAGCAAGACAATTCCTGCCTAGCACCTTCCTTGGAGGAGAGAGAGTGCAACGTTTCATTTTAGCATTTTGGCGCTCACGAGGGAGACAAACTGCTTTGGCTGTTTGCAAGGCTAGGAAAGAGCAGAGCCCCAGTCTTGCTGTTTATCTGCAATGACTGCCAGGGCAAGTGAGGACCAGCAAGACAATTCCTGCCTAGCACCTTCCTTGGAGGAGAGAGAGTGCAACGTTTCATTTTAGCATTTTGGCGTTCACAAGCGAGACAAACTGCTTTGGCTGTTTGCAAGGCTAGGAAAGAGCAGAGCCCCAGTCTTGCTGTTTATCTGCAATGACTGCCAGGGCAAGTGAGGACCAGCAAGACAATTCCTGCCTAGCACCTTCCTTGGAGGAGAGAGAGTGCAACGTTTCATTTTAGCATTTTGGCGCTCACGAGGGAGACAAACTGCTTTTGCTGTTTCAAGGCTAGGAAAGAGCAGAGCCCCAGTCTTGCTGTTTATCTGCAGAGACTGCCAGGGCAAGTGAGGACCAGCAAGACAATTCCTGCCTAGCACCTTCCTTGGAGGAGAGAGAGTGCAACGTTTCATTTTAGCATTTTGGCGCTCACGAGGGAGACGAACTTCTGTTGCTGTTTGCAAGGCTAGGAAAGAGCAGAGCCCCAGTCTTGCTGTTTATCTGCAATGACTGCCAGGGCAAGTGAGGACCAGCAAGACAATTCCTGCCTAGCTCCTTCCTTGGAGGAGAGAGAGTGCAACGTTTCATTTTAGCATTTTGGCGCTCACGAGGGAGACGAACTTCTTTTGCTGTTTGCAAGGCTAGGAAAGCGCAGAGCCCCAGTCTTGCTGTTTATCTGCAATGACTGCCAGGGCAAGTGAGGACCAGCAAGACAATTCCTGCCTAGCACCTTCCTTGGAGGAGAGAGAGTGCAACGTTTCATTTTGCTTTTTGTAGTGCGAGATTGAGAAAAAGTACAGTGTCTGTTTGCAAGGGTAGGAAAGAGCAGAGCCCGAGTCTTGCTGTTTATCTGCAATGACTGCCAGGGCAAGTGAGGACCAGCAAGACAATTCCTGCCTAGCACCTTCCTTGGAGGAGAGAGAGTGCAACGTTTCATTTTAGCATTTTGGCGCTCACGAGGGAGACAAACTGCTTTGGCTGTTTGCAAGGCTAGGAAAGAGCAGAGCCCCAGTCTTGCTGTTTATCTGCAATGACTGCCAGGGCAAGTGAGGACCAGCAAGACAATTCCTGCCTAGCACCTTCCTTGGAGGAGAGAGAGTGCAACGTTTCATTTTAACATTTTGGCGTTCACGAGGGAGACAAACTGCTTTGGCTGTTTGCAAGGCTAGGAAAGAGCAGAGCCCCAGTCTTGCTGTTTATCTGCAATGACTGCCAGGGCAAGTGAGGACCAGCAAGACAATTCCTGCCTAGCACCTTCCTTGGAGGAGAGAGAGTGCAACGTTTCATTTTAGCATTTTGGTGCTCACGAGGGAGACAAACTGCTTTGGCTGTTTGCAAGGCTAGGAAAGAGCAGAGCCCCAGTCTTGCTGTTTATCTGCAATGACTGCCAGGGCAAGTGAGGACCAGCAAGACAATTCCTGCCTAGCACCTTCCTTGGAGGAGAGAGAGTGCAACGTTTCATTTTAACATTTTGGCGTTCACGAGGGAGACAAACTGCTTTGGCTGTTTGCAAGGCTAGGAAAGAGCAGAGCCCCAGTCTTGCTGTTTATGTGCAATGACTGCCAGGGCAAGTGAGGAGCAGCAAGACAATTCCTGCCTAGCACCTTCCTTGGAGGAGAGAGAGTGCAACGTTTCATTTTAACATTTTGGCGTTCACGAGGGAGACAAACTGCTTTGGCTGTTTGCAAGGCTAGGAAAGAGCAGAGCCCCAGTCTTGCTGTTTATCTGCAATGACTGCCAGGGCAAGTGAGGACCAGCAAGACAATTCCTGCCTAGCACCTTCCTTGGAGGAGAGAGAGTGCAACGTTTCATTTTAGCATTTTGGCGCTCACGAGGGAGACAAACTGCTTTTGCTGTTTGCAAGGCTAGGAAAGAGCAGAGCCCCAGTCTTGCTGTTTATCTGCAGTGACTGCCAGGGCAAGTGAGGACCAGCAAAACAATTCCAGCCTAGCACCTTCCTTGGAGGAGAGAGAGTGCAACGTTTCATTTTGCTTTTTGGAGTGCGAGAGTGAGAAAAAGCACAGTGTCTGTTTGCATGGGTAGGAAAGAGCAGAGCCCGAGTCTTGCTGTTTATCTGCAATGACTGCCAGGGCAAGTGAGGACCAGCAAGACAATTCCTGCCTAGCACCTTCCTTGGAGGAGAGAGAGTGCAACGTTTCATTTTAGCATTTTGGCGCTCACGAGGGAGACAAACTGCTTTGGCTGTTTGCAAGGCTAGGAAAGAGCAGAGCCCCAGTCTTGCTGTTTATCTGCAATGACTGCCAGGGCAAGTGAGGACCAGCAAGACAATTCCTGCCTAGCACCTTCCTTGGAGGAGAGAGAGTGCAACGTTTCATTTTGCTTTTTGGAGTGCGAGATTGAGAAAAAGAACAGTGTCTGTTTGCAAGGGTAGGAAAGAGCAGAGCTCCAGTCTTGCTGTTTATCTGCAATGACTGCCAGGGCAAGTGAGGACCAGCAAGACAATTCCTGCCTAGCACCTTCCTTGGAGGAGAGAGAGTGCAACGTTTCATTTTAGCATTTTGGCGCTCACGAGCGAGACAAACTGCTTTGTCTGTTTGAAAGGCTAGGAAAGAGCAGAGCCCCAGTCTTGCTGTTTATCTGCAATGACTGCCAGGGCAAGTGAGGACCAGCAAGACAATTCCTGCCTAGGACCTTCCTTGGAGGAGAGAGAGTGCAACGTTTCATTTTAGCATTTTGGCGTTCACGAGCGAGACAAACTGCTTTGGCTGTTTGCAAGGCTAGGAAAGAGCAGAGCCCCAGTCTTGCTGTTTATCTGCAATGACTGCCAGGGCAAGTGAGGACCAGCAAGACAATTCCTGCCTAGCACCTTCCTTGGAGGAGAGAGTGTGCATCGTTTCATTTTGCTTTTTGGATCCCGAGAGCGAGAAAAAGCAGAGTGCCTGTTTGCAAGGCTAGGAAAGAGCAGAGCCCCAGTCTTGCTGTTTATCTGCAATGACTGCCAGGGCAAGTGAGGACCAGCAAGACAATTCCTGCCTAGCACCTTCCTTGGAGGAGAGAGAGTGCAACGTTTCATTTTGCTTTTTGGAGTGCGAGAGTGAGAAAAAGCACAGTGTCTGTTTGCAAGGGTACGAAAGAGCAGAGCCCCAGTCTTGCTGTTTATCTGCAATGACTGCCAGGGCAAGTGAGGACCAGCAAGACAATTCCTGCCTAGCACCTTCCTTGGAGGAGAGAGAGTGCAACGTTTCATTTTGCTTTTTGGAGTGCTAGAGTGAGAAAAAGCAGAGTGCCTGTTTGCAAGGCTAGGAAAGAGCAGAGCCCGAGTCTTGCTGTTTATCTGCAATGACTGCCAGGGCAAGTGAGGACTAGCAAGACAATTCCTGCCTAGCACCTTTCTTGGAGGAGAGAGAGTGCAACGGTTCATTTTAGCATTTTGGCGCTCACGAGGAAGACAAACTTCTTTGGCTATGTGCAAGGCTAGGAAAGAGCAGAGCCCGAGTCTTGCTGTTTATCTGCAATGACTGCCAGGGCAAGTGAGGACCAGCAAGACAATTCCTGCCTAGCAGCTTCCGTGGAGGAGAGAGAGTGCAACGTTTCATTTTAGCATTTTAGCCCTCACGAGCGAGACAAACTGCTTTGGCTGTGTGCAAGGCTAGGAAAGAGCAGAGCCCCAGTCTTGTTGTTTATCTGCAATGACTGCCAGGGCAAGTGAGGACCAGCAAGACAATTCCTGCCTAGCACCTTCCTTGGAGGAGAGAGAGTGCAACGTTTCCTTTTAGCATTTTGGCGCTCACGAGGGAGACAAACTGCTTTTGCTGTTTCAAGGCTAGGAAAGAGCAGAGCCCCAGTCTTGCTGCTTATCTGCAATGACTGCCAGGGCAAGTGAGGACCAGCAAGACAATTCCTGCCTAGCACCTTCCTTGGAGGAGAGAGAGTGCAGCGTTTCATTTTGCTTTTTGGAGTGCGAGATTGAGAAAAAGAACAGTGTCTGTTTGCAAGGGTACGAAAGAGCAGAGCCCCAGTCTTGCTGTTTATCTGCAATGACTGCCAGGGCAAGTGAGGACCAGCAAGACAATTCCTGCCTAGCACCTTCCTTGGAGGAGAGAGAGTGCAACGTTTCATTTTAGCATTTTGGCGCTCACAAGGGAGACGAACTTCTTTTGCTGTTTGCAAGGCTAGGAAAGAGCAGAGCCCCAGTCTTGCTGTTTATCTGCAATGACTGCCAGGGCAAGTGAGGACCAGCAAGACAATTCCTGCCTAGCACCTTCCTTGGAGGAGAGAGAGTGCAACGTTTCATTTTGCTTTTTGGAGTGCGAGATTGAGAAAAAGAACAGTGTCTGTTTGCAAGGGTACGAAAGAGCAGAGCCCCAGTCTTGCTGTTTATCTGCAATGACTGCCAGGGCAAGTGAGGACCAGCAAGACAATTCCTGCCTAGCACCTTCCTTGGAGGAGAGAGAGTGCAACGTTTCATTTTGCTTTTTGGAGTGCGAGATTGAGAAAAAGAACAGTGTGTGTTTGCAAGGGTAGGAAAGAGCAGAGCCCCAGTCTTGCTGTTTATCTGCAATGACTGCCAGGGCAAGTGAGGACCAGCAAGACAATTCCTGCCTAGCACCTTCCTTGGAGGAGAGAGAGTGCAACGTTTCATTTTAGCATTTTGGCGCTCACGAAGGAGACAAACTGCTTCGGCTGTTTACAAGGCTAGGAAAGAGCAGAGCCCCAGTCTTGCTGTTTATCTGCAATGACTGCCAGGGCAAGTGAGGACCAGCAAGACAGTTCCTGCCTAGCACCTTCCTTGGAGGAGAGAGAGTGCAACGTTTCATTTTGCTTTTTGGAGTGCGAGAGTGAGAAAAATCAGAGTGCCTGTTTGCAAGGCTAGGAAAGAGCAGAGCCCCAGTCTTGCTGTTTATCTGCAATGACTGCCAGGGCAAGTGAGGACCAGCAAGACAATTCCTGCCTAGCACCTTCCTTGGAGGAGAGAGAGTGCAACGTTTCATTTTAGCATTTTGGCGCTCATAAGGGAGACAAACTGCTTTTGCTGTTTGCAAGGCTAGGATAGAGTAGAGCCCCAGTCTTGCTGTTTATCTGCAATGACTGCCAGGGCAAGTGAGGACCAGCAAGACAATTCCTGCCTAGCACCTTCCTTGGAGGAGAGAGAGTGCAACGTTTCATTTTAGCATTTTGGCGGTCACGAGGGAGACAAACTGCTTTGGCTGTTTGCAAGACTAGGAAAGAGCAGAGCCCCAGTCTT